>NC_061114.1:17187127-17232051 GCF_002878395.1 Capsicum annuum | reverse complement strand
TATTTACACACACATATATATATGAAGGAAGGATAGAGATTTAATGATGTGGCATACTTCTAAGGTTACCTTTTTATTTATCATTTTTCTTCTTTTTTTTGACCATTTCTTCTTTATTATCTATTTATTTTTGTTTTCATAATTCAAAAATTATTTAATCAACTTATAAACTTTTTATCTCCCACTATAATTGTCTTCTTTATTAGAGATCTCAATATCCATTCATGAATTCTTTCATCTCCAACTTTATTAATTTTTAACTAATTTTATTCATTTTAATATGTTTATACAAAAATATAAATTTACATTTCAGTATATAATAACATTGTAGTACATATCAGATGCAAAATGTGATAAGAGCATTTGTATTTGTCCTCTTCTTTTTGTTGTTTGCCTTTTTCTTAATTTTTTTTCATTACATTCTATGTAAAAAAAGAAATATTTGAAAAACACTCATTTAACTCTCTTAAATATGTATGTTACTGTGCTTATGTTTTTATCTTTCAAAGGCAAATATGAAAATGATTATTACTCAATTAAATTTGATGACACATTCTTCATCTTCCCATCTTACTTTTCATTGTATATATATATATATGTATATGTATGGACAATACATGCAATAATTTAGAACAAGTACAAATTAGTCTTGTTGTTATTTATATTTCTTTTTTACTTTATTTTCACAACAAGCAAGTGCATCAAAAATTCAAAGTGTCATTTTCCGACTTATACTTTATGATCGGATTTGTATTATGAGGTAAAATTATTTTTTTGTAGTCCGTTATTTGTTTTATTTTTTTTAATTCATGTGATTCACTTATCATTTATTTTTATTTTCTATTAAAATATATCAAGCACATTCTTGATATTTTATAGATGTAATTGTTATTTTTTTAATCAAGCACAATATTATGTTGAAATTATTGTTCAAATTCATAATTGTAAATTTTAGAAACTTCTTCACATACAAGGTCTCTTAATGGACGAAAAAAAAATCTACATCTTTGTGGTTGCTTTCGATCCCTTGATCATAGGCCAATATATTGCTTCAAAAATCATTATGAAAAGTGGGTTTATTTTCTTTTAGATTATCTTTTGTAAGTATTTTTTTCTGACAATAGGGGTTGTTCGTATAGTGAGTATCCTCCATTTTCAATTTTAAGGAGTGATCGAGTTTGAGTCACTACGAAAGTAAAAAAGTGAAAGCTCCCGGAGGAAGAGGAAAAACAAAAATCTTTACTTCTATCTCTTTTATTTTAAAAAATGATGAGTTATGTGATTTATCTTGAAATAAATTTAATCTCATAAACAAATTACTTATAAATGCTTCGCAACAAAATAAAAATCATAACCTATTTGATGATTTTTCTTGGTTGTTCAGTATTGATAAAATTTTGTCTTCTTGATATTGAAGATTGCATCATAAAATATTTATAAATTAGATAGTGTTAGAGTTTGTTTGTTTTTTTTTTACAATGTGACATTCTTTTAACTTTTCATTTAGTATTTTCAAGTTAGATTTTCTCTTACTTTTTTTTTATCATATATTTTTTTTTTGGTAAGATATGCATTAAAAGTAAAAAAGAAAAATAGGTTTTTGAGCCTAGTCTGGCTCGGTTACAAAAACTGTTGGGTCCTGCCCAACCAAGTCAAAGTGCCTAGGTACATTTCTAATGTAGCAAGTTCCAACACTATCCGCCCAAATATCCCAGGCCACGGGGGGGGGGGGGGGGGGGGGGTTGTACAAATATTTACAATCTTCAAAATGGGTTTGCCGAAATCCTTCCTTTGCCAAAACGTCAGCTATCCGATTCTATTTCCTGTAGCTATGTTGAACAGGTGGGCACATCAGTCAAGTTATCATAGACCTGGATTCATGAAGTATAGAGTTAAATAGCAAGTTTCCTCCTTTCAGCATTTTGATAATAATCAGAGAGTCAATATAGATTTTGATAGGATGGAGGTTATGATCAAGAGCAGACTTGAGACCTCTATGTAAGGCTAACAACTCCATAAGATTGTTGGTAGCATGTGTGAAGCTCTGGTAAAAGCCTAGAACCCAACTCCCATTGGAGTCTCGAATAACCCCACCATTGCCATCTTTTCCAGGATTCCCACTAAAGGCACCATCAGTGTTAAGCTTGTAATCATAGGAATGGGGAAAGTCTAACAAATAGAGATAGAGGCGCGCTATCTAAAGCTATTGGGGATACTTGGATGGTAGAATTCATGGGATTCAGAGTAGGCTGCCTTAAAACAAGAATGGTGGTCAAGGTTGTTATGCAGTCTACCATTTCTGCTTTTCCATATGTGCCAAAAACAGAAGAGGATGAGAGTAACCCAAGGCAAAGAGTTATCAAAGAAGAAGTGTTGAATGTATTTCTAGGTGCTGGACCAGATATCATTAGAGAAGAGATGAGGGGTAAGGGTAATGGTACCCTTGTAGTGTTGGATGTGATCTCCCCAGTGGAAGACTGCATAGCTGTGGTTGAAGAAAATATGGGGGATGTCTTCACTAGGGTGATTTCACCTCAAGCATGATGGATTATGGTCAATTCCTCTGTGGGCTAATGTAGATTTAGTGAGGAGGCTATTGTGTATCATTAACCAAAAGAAGAATTAGAGTTTGGTGGGGATGCATATTTCTAAATCGAGTTCAAAGAGGGAGGTGAATGAGGGGTTGAGGTTCTATTATACAGTAAAATGGTAGGCACTTTTGCAAGAGACGGAGCCTGTGCCAGAGAGAGTCTACATAAGGTAGTCCATTTTAATGTTAGGGTTGGGGAAGAATGTATAGAGAATGGTATATTTGATCTCTGAGGGAATGTCAAATGGAAGGAGATCAAGGTTCCACACTCCATTGAGCCAAATATGGGAAAGCCTAAGGGAGGGGCATGGACAAAGAAGGGGACCATGAATGATCTGATTCAAAAGGGAAGGTTAGGGACCCACCTGTCCCTTCAAGAATCTACCTGGGATCCATTATGGATCATCCATTAGATAGCATCTTTGCAAAGGACCTAACTCTTATGAATGTTCCTCCAGGTGTGAGAAGAAAAATACTTTAAGGAGCCAGCATCATGGGCATACTTACTGGAAGGCACTCTAGCCAAAATGGAGGAGATATTTGAGTGCATTCTCCAAGAAAGACTACAAAGAAGGGTATCATTCTTAAGTCTAGCTTTCTGCATACCTAGCCATCCTTCATTTTTGGTTTTTTTAATGGTGTCTCATTTAACCATATGCGTTTTCTTTTTGTGAGTCAGTGGTCCCCCAAATGAAATTCCTTTACTCCCTATTAATCAACCTGTGGATATTGCTGGGGAGAAGAATATATTGCATGATATATTTGGGAATACTGCTCAGGGAAGCTTTGTCCAGAGTAGTGTGACCAGCCATGTTCAAGAACTTTGTTTTCCAACCAGCTAACTTACTATTTATATTAGCAATGAGGAATTGGAAAGTACTGGTTTTAGGGGCAGAGTGAAACATAGGAAAGCCCAAGTACCTTCCAAAGTGATTGTTGGGATTTATGCCAAGTAGGGTGGAGAGATCTTGCATAGTGGTAGGGTTGCAGTAGTTGTTGGAAAAGATAACCTTAGAAATAGCAAGATTCACTTTCTGCCCAGAGTGGAGGTTGAAGCTTTAGAGAGTCTGATTTATAGAATGACAGTTATTTCTGTCTGTAGTAGCAAAGAGGGTGAGGTCATCAGCAAAAAAAAGGTTTGAATTAGAGTTCATACCCAATATTGTTATTTGAAAGATTATGAGATTTTGAGAGATTTAGATGTTGAATTGCATGTCTACTTTCGTATTTTCATGCGTATTGTAGTAATTTCTAGATTTAGCCTTGAATTATCAATATTTTCATTACTTAGCATGAGTTTTATGACGATTTGATATAAATCAGATGCATGGGTTATTAGCCCTAGTCTTAATATTGTTATTTCAAGAAGATTATGCGTTTAAGCATCCCATGACTTGTTATATTCAGATTTTGAACAAAGATTTGATCTTTTGATCTCAGTTTAGATATGGAATCCACTTACAGATTTTGCTACAGTTACAGTAAATACATTCATAAGAGGTTTTCATTGTAAACCCTTATATTAGTTTTTAAAAGTGGATTTCCAATAGAATGAGCATACAGATTAAAGAGAGTAGTATTTAGCACCGAGTTGGGTATGATTACATGCCCCAAAACTATAAGCCAACATAGGTTCAGATTATCAGATTATTCCCATTTCTATATGGATAATAGATATAGATGTGATCACTTAGATTAGGTTAAACTCCTTAGCAAGAGTATGACTCCTCTCCCCAACGTGATGTTTTCCCATAAGAAAACTAGACGTTGGACTCCATGATAGCTCACATGGTTTATGTTGGTTTGAAGAAACTCCCTAATAGAAAAGCTTTTAGAAACAAAGTGTAAAGGCTCACAAATTTTATTCAGATATTACCTTATATGAGGCATTAGTTACAGATTTTAGTTTTCAGATATAAAAGTGAGTCCTTTCTACGCTTAGACAACATGATTTACAGATAGAATACAAGTACAACTTTTAGAAACTAAATGTTATGACCTACTAGATCTATGCAACAAGTTTTGCTATTCATGATTATGATTTTCAGTTTTCAGATATTCCAGCTTATATGAGTCATCTACATTTAGAATGCATTCTTCTACAAATTTATAATAATATTGAGATATTGATTTACTTATGCATTCACCCCCATATACTTAGTACACTCCAGAAGTACTAATCCACATATAAGTCTATTTGCTACATTATCTCATAATGCAGGTTCAGGTGCTCAGTTTCAGCAGCGTAAGTGATTTTGAGCATCTGCATCTATCTAATATTAACTCATGCTCTTACGTGATAGTTTATTATGCCTCCTCATTGAGCTAACGCCCGTAGAAATGTTAACTAGCCACCCCAGCCTGCTGACCCTCTGAATGAGAATGTATCCCATGCTAAATTTTGAGCTGCCTTTCAGGCACTGGCCTAAGCTATGACTACCAATGTTCAGGGCAACCATCAGGCGGCAGTCCTACTTCAACGGAATGGGGATTTAGCAGCAGCCAGAATCTGTGATTTCATGAGAATGAATCAGCTAGAGTTCTTTAGGTCCGAAGCAGGTGAGGACCCAGAACTTTATGTAGATGAGGTGAAGAAGATCACCCAGATTATGCATGTTTCTGAGGAGGAGAGTGTAGAGTTGGCATCCTATAGACTGAAGGATGTAGTATGTGATTAGGTGGTTATGTGGAAGAATGGTAGAGGTGAGAATGCAGCTCCTATGAGTTGACATGTGTTTCAAGATGCGTTTCTAGACAAATTCTTTCCACGTGAAATGATAGAAGCTAAGGTAGAGGAGTTTTTGAACCTAAGATATGGCTCGATGACAGTGAAGGAGTACTGTGTTAAGTTCAATCAGTTGTCTAAGTATGCCCCTAATAAGATGGCAGACCCTAGGAAAAGTATGAGTAAGTTTGTTACTAGAGTATTTGGTTTGGTAGTTAAGGAGTGTAGGACTGCCATTCTTATTAGAGACATGGATATTGCTAGGTTGATGATTTATGCTCAACAAATTGAGGCAGAAAAGTTGAAGAAAAGAGAGCGGAAAAATAAGAAGGCTAAAACCGAGCAGTTTGAGTATGGCGAGACTAAGTTTGGAGAGAGAAATCATTCAAAGTTTCAAAATCGTTTATCTATGCCAGTGCTATCTTCATCTAGTGCTCCCTCTCCTAAATCTAGGCAGGAGCAATGGGGGTAAGACATCTATTTCTAGAACTCAGAATAGTGTGAGTGGAAAGCCCAGTTATCCTCCGTGTGCTAAATGTGGTAAGAACTATCCTAGTGAGTGCTTGTTGGGACAAAAAGGTTATTATGGTTGTGGTAATTTGGGACATGGAATCAAAGAGTGTTCGCATGCTAAGCAGGGAAACAGGGATCTTCGTCCCTAGACTCAGGTTACTAGTGCACCAGCCCCTCTAGGTCGCCCAATCCCTCTTAAGGATGTATCTTCCAGTACTGGTGGCGGTCAGTGCTAGAATCAGTTTTATGGTTTACCATTTTGGATCAGGAGGATTACCCAGATGTTGTTACTGGTATACTTAGGGTCTTTCATCTCGATGTTTATGTGTTTTTAGACCCGGGGTCGAGTTTCTGTTATGTGACCCCACTAGTTGCAGTTTATTTTGAAATAGGTCCTGAAAAGATCCCTGAGCTCTTCTTAGTTTCTACCTTAGTGGGAGAGTCAGTTGTTGCCAAACAGATCTATAAAAAGTGCCCTATCACTGTCCTTCATAAGATCATGTTAGCAGATTTAATAGAGCTAGCTATGGTCGACTTTGACCTTATTCTTGGTATGGATTGGCTCCATTCCTATTATGCATCCATAGATTGTCGCACCCGGGTGGTGAAGTTTTAGGTCCGAGGGATCGGGTAGAACACAGTTTAGGACTAGAGTAGGTTAGTGTAGGTTTATTTATGTACCTTCTATTTTGGACTGTAATAACTGGACTGGACATTATTTTTTGGACTTTGATTTGGTTTGTTTGTATTGTGTGTTTTATATGGTTTATTCACTTCGTAGTGTCTACTAGCTGATATACTCCACGAAGCGACCGTGGTCGAATCACGGGATTGAGGGGTGCCTAACACCTTCCTCTCGATCAAAAGAATTCCTTAATCGGAATCTCTGTTCTTGGATCAGTTTTTAGAGTCAAACTATTTCGGAAAGGATTTCCAAATGTGACTTGGCACACCCAGTTTATGCCAAGTGACGACTCTGAGTTTAATGTAAAAGAATCCTTTTCTAAATAAATTTTCATCTTTTGTCACTTAATAATAAAATCTTTTCAAACTTGAAAATCATATCTTTTTTTAAAAAAAGAGGGTGCGACACAATTTGTTGAATCACTCAATTCATTTTCTTGTAAGAGGTGCTGCTTGCTATTCGAGTATGGAATTCAATAATTTACACCCCTTTTAATTTTTCATTAATAAGCAAACCAAAAAAGAAAAAAAAGGTGATTTCCACTTGAACTGGAGAAGTTAAAGAGCACCCTATTGACCCACCCGACTGTCGAAATACCTAAGTCAGCAACTCCGATTGAGCATGAACATAAAAGTAGTGTTACAGCTGATTGTAGTTTAGGGATTTTTGATGTGAGGTTGAATTTGGTTCTATCTACTAGTAGGGTGAGGTTGGAGAATATCATAAACTAAAACCTAAGATAGCGCAACGTAAGAAAAAAAAACCGATGGCTGAAATAACACGGCCTGGAATAATTTTTGAGGGTTGGCACTGGCATTCTATATGTGATCAAGTTTCTTTTCTTACCCATTCTATGGAGACCATCATTGTTAAGTGGACTAAATCTCAATATGGATGGATTAAGTTAACATTGATGGAAGTCACAATAGGGAGAGTCAAATAGAAAATGGTGGAATTGCGGGAGAAACTAATAGAGACTTGGTATGGCATTTTCTAGTAGTTTTGGATATTGTACGAGTAGTTTGGTCGAAGCTAAGGCTGCGTACATTGGGTCTACTTGTGTAGCTTGAGTGGATTCTTCGACTTTATTTTGGAATGTGACTCATAGTTGCTAGTCAATATGATTAAATTTTTTTTTTTAGAATAAATTGATTTTAAAAGTTTGGTCAAAGCAACCATTAGTAAAATATTACAAGACATCGATGTTCTCTGCCGCACTTTTGTGAATATATTGAGCTCTGATTAGTGTGGACATACGTTACACAACCTTTTTGATCCCTTATATGATTTCGTCCCCATATCTCTGGAATGTCTCTGCCTCACCTCTATTTTTGGGTGCACATAAATCTATCCGCCATGTTTTTGAAAGCTCAGGAATTGTAACTTTTAACTACTTACTGTTGATCCCTAAGTCCTATTCTGCTGCCAACAAACTTTCTCAGTCATTAACCTTACTCATAGTGGAAAGCTAGCAGGTAATAATTTGGATTTTGCTTATATTGTCTGATAGTATTGAAGTCTTTTCAACCATTGGTAGCTCATGGATTACTCATTTATTTCACTTTGCTACTTGTTCTCAAGCTTCATCATACCCTTCATCAGTTTTGGTGGTTTGTGTTTCTTTACTTTCATTTGCTTTTCTCTAATGTTCAGCTTTGGAATTGTTGGTATTTGAGAGTTTTTGGTTGATGAATTTGGGATTTTTTTGTATGATTTGAAATTCGATCCGTTCCAATTACATTATTATCTATCTCTCATTCGTTCCACATTGCATATATAAGGAGTCACACTATTTATTGCCGATCATCGGTTAATAAAAGCCAAAACTTAACACATTATGTTAAGAGAGAATTGACATCTTAAGTATGTCCTTTTTGGTTCCTTTTGTGAAATGCTTATCTGATTAACTAAATATTTCTTGTCAGAATAGAGTGCCAATCATGTCAAAAACCATACACTAGTGTCGTAATCTTATATCTCCTCATGTGTTGCTGAAATCTGTGCTTTAGTTTTTTATTGCATTGCTGTTCAGCTTTTGTATTAAATCTTTAAACACAAAATCAGGTCAGTCTCTGTAGCGAGAGTCTGTCGAAACCAACCTCTGAGGTAGAGGTAAGCTTACCATACACTCTACCATCCGTTGAAACCACTTTGTGGGATTATATGAGGTATGTTGTTATATACACGAGTCAAAAATTAGTATTGGTTTGTGACTGAAATTTGTATTCAAGATTCTCTTATGTGGTTAATTGGTGCTCCAGCTTCTCTTTTCTGGGACTGTGATCTAACTCATTGACCTATCAGTTTTGTCAGCATATAAGCAAAATTATGTTTGAAGGTTCCTATATGCACTGATGACAGTTCCCAATCAAATTCAAGGCCCCTGATTATAGATTGACAGGTTAAATTTAAGACAGAAGAGAGAAGTTATCAAATTTCAGAGAAAAAATGCTAACTGATATGTTTCAATTTGCCTGTCCCTTTTTAAAAAATGAGACTACTTTCATATTCCAGCCCTGACCTCCTTGGACATGCTCATAAGTATGTTCAAGAGGAACATACTTAATCGATCATGTAAAAATATCATTAATGGATCAGGAAAAAGAATAAATTTTTCAGTTAATTCATCCTACAAAACAATGTGACGGCAACAACGCTATTAGTTTGCCATACAAACAATTATGGAAGTTTTGTAGTTTTATCTAGCTGGTTGAATAGCTATAAACTGGACAGATGGGAACAGAAGGAAGAACGCAGAAGACTGATATACCACTTCCATATGTCATTTTTCGGTAATCTTGACACAGAAATATGAGATGTTTTAAGTGCAGAATAGAACCAGTACATAGATTGAAAGACAAATGTTTATTTTTGGTGTTTGCTCACTAGCTATAGTCGTAGTGTAATTTATCTCGAAAGGGTGTGTGTATGTTGTATCATATAGTGCGGGAACTATTTTGGTTGAAGCAGATGCGATACTAAATCCAGGCCTAATGGTTGCTTTATTTAGTTAAAGACTAGCTTAATATAATGCGTTAGAAACTATGATTCTAGATTGAATATGGATCACCAACTCGAAAGCAGCTAGCAGAATCTTTTGGACTAACTTGGCATTGCATGAGAAATAAATCGTTCAAGCTTGTGCTTTTCACAAGTTCAAGCATATATGTATCATTTTAGTGTGATAGAGCCTAGTGTGATAGAGCCTAACAGTCTTTTATATTGGTTAGCCTGTACAGAAATATCCTGTATGATATGTTAGCAGGAGGCTATGCATCTCAAAATACGATTTTGTTATGGATTGTGATTTTGTTTAAGCACTTTGGTTGACATTATTGGATTGTGACAAAGCAGTGACGACATTAGACAGTTTTTGACCTATCTAATTTAGAAAATAGTATCATGTCTCTATAATGGATTGGCTAGAATGTATTTTTTTACATAGTGCATATACGCTGTTTCTCATGTCACTAACGAAGTGTTAGCAAATGAGAGACTTCTTAAAGTAGAGACGTTTGTTCAAGAGGATCGAGTTGATTATGGGATATAAGATGATGTGGTTGCTTATCCCTCCATCCCAATTAATTATCTGTCTAAACATTAATTCAAAAATATTACAAAAAAATAGCATTTTAATCCATCAAACACCAAGTCAAGCTCGGGCCAACCACACTAGATACTATATATTATAAGGGATAATCCATAACTTTGGTAGTCCTCACAACCTCTTAAGCCATTCTTATACTTACATGTTACGTATTGTAATTCATTGTTTACCATGCATTGTCATTATTTGGAAGCCAACTTATATTTTACATATAATACTACTTTTGTTTGATTTATACATTATAGGTGCCCTTTCGCCATCCCCTCCCCTGCTTTTAATTTTTTTAATTATTCTTGTAATTAAAATAATAAATAATTAGTAATAATTAATATTATATTTTTTAATGCTTCAAAAATAGTACAAATTTTAAAGGAATTTTCTATTGTCATTCATAATATGGTGTTTTTAATTTGTACAAAGTCAGTGACCTTTTGAAATTAAAATATATTTTAATTAAATTATTCTTAATTAACATTCTCTTCATCTCAAAATAATTGGCATGTACTCCTTTTATTTAAAAATAATTGACATGTATATATTTTACATAATTATTAAGAAAAAAATAATAAGGGATACAAATTGATTAATATAACGTTGTTATGTTTTTAATATAGATTACAAGAATTTTGTTCTATTAATGTGAGAATCAATTACTAAGGGTACAATTGAAAAACATTATCTTTTCATCCTTTAAACATATCAATTATTTTAAAACAGTCTTTTTATAAAAATACCAACTATTTTAAGACGAAAGAAATAGCAGTATTAATTTAATATAATTTGTTGGTTATATAAAAAAGGTTACCCACTTCTCAAAAGTAAGAAATATATTTACCAACTTTTCCTAATTAAATAGTAATATTAATTTGATATGTTTTCTAAAATATATTTAAAAGTACTTATCTAATAAGGTAAATTTGAAAAATAAATTAACACCTTGTTGATTTAAATAAAGGTACGTATCCGTTTGAACTAAGTGTGAAAGTTTACAATGCTTAAGTTACCTTGTTCTCCATATGCATTTGGCACTCCAACCATTCCTTTTTAGTTTTCAGAATTTATTTTCGAAAGTCAATTTGAGTAATTTCTAAAATTAAATTAGATAAGATTAATTTGATATTTTAAAAATAATATTTAAATATCTAAAAAATATATAAAAAGTAATATAAATTATAATTTTCTCATATGGTATGATGAAAAACTATATTATTTTTAAATATTGATCTAAATTACATCGATTGACTCTTAAAAGAAAAACTATAACAATTATAAAGGAAGAAGAGAGTAAAATTTAGAAAACTTTAAAGGTAAAATTCCTTTCTCAATTAAAGTATTTATTAGATCTTTTTTACATTTAATGATTTAAACAATGTCTTATATCATATATTCCTCTCTATACTCTAGTTCAAGAAGACAAAATAATTGGTACAAAATACTGAAAATTACTTTGTTAAATTTCTTGTCATAGATAAGATATGTTGAAAAATATTATATTTTAATTTTGATCATGGTTTAACTTTTAATTCCTTTACAAGGAAAGCCAAATTATTTTTCTCTTTCTTATAATTTGCATTAAATATTTCATCTTTTTTAATAAAAGGTTAGTGCATTGATTTACAATAAATTAGCATTTTTTATAAAAAAATAAATAAAAAGGACAAGGATTCTTAACTTTTTAAAGAAATTTGTTCAATCAAATAAAATATTGGGAGATGAAGAAGAGGAAAAGGAGAATAGTATGATCCTAAATTTTTGACAATTACATTTGTATAAAGTTATAAATTGTTCATGTTGAACTAAATACAATCTTCATGTAATTAATTGCTTTTTTTTTTCTATTTTTTTTAGAATTCAATAAAAAATATATGGATAATTTTATCCACACCTTTGAAACATGCATTATAGTAAAAGTAGTAATTAGTGAATGGTGTTATATAATATTGAAAATGAAGGTAGCATCATTGATTAACACTGAATTTATTATGCAATAAAAATAACATAAATTATGCTTATTCAATCAATTAAAATTATATTTATTATATTTAGAGTTTGGGTCCGGACTTAGCATGGACCTCTTGCAACTAGTATTATAGATAAGAGAGGATCTCAATTTTTGTTAGTCTTCACAAGATATTTTAGTTATTTCACTTTTTTTTTGGCTAAGTAAATTGTGAGAATACACATGGCAATTGATGATGTTATTTTGTTAAATATTTTTATTTTTGCCTTTATTCCTTTTGTTAGGACCATTTCACACTTGTGTATTTCTAATTGTTCTTTTCTTACCACTTAATAGATTATATTTTAATTAAAACTCACTTCACTTTAAATTAATAATTACTTTTTTTTCAAGAAAATTATTCAAAAATAACTTTTCATATAAAATTAAAGTTAGTAATAATTTTCAACTACACCCTTATAGTCAATATTGTTCAATTCTTAAAAACATATAATAAATAAGACAACTTAATCAATAATAAATAGTACATTGTCTTTATTATTTTTGTTAGCAGACATGAATAAAATAAATGAATAATTAAAATAGGATGAATAGTATACTCTATCAAAGGGCTTGTAAAAAATAAATACGATAAGTAAATGAATCGAATGAAACAATCTATTAATGCAATTTAGTTATTATTTAATATTTTTATAGGTCACTATCATGTTAGTTTGTGTACACATTCTAAATTAAGATTGTAACAATGTAAAGGTTCTAAATTAAGATTGTAACAATTTTTATATATAGTTGAAGTCATTGAAATATTTTGTTGTATTAGATGAAAAAAAGAATTTTGTCAAAACTCTTGTCACTTTAAATCATAGGTAAAACTAAAACAATAAATATTAATATAAATTTATTTTAATCAATAACTGAGAAATAACATACCCGCAAATTAATTAAAATATCAATATTTTTTTTGATCATTCTTAAACTATACTTATTAAAATATTATCATGTTATTTTATAAAATATTGAATTACTTGTGGCCTTTTGATATATTCTAATTCTCCAGTAATACTTTCTTCCGTACAAATAAATTTTTATTTGAAATTATTCAATTACGTGATTAAGAACTTTAACAATTATAAAACTTATCAACAAAATGTATTTAGAATACTGGTCATTAGATTATATTTTTATCAAGTAAAAAGTAAAATTGTAACGCCCCGGAAGAACACCTGGATGTCACACGACGCTCAAGACTACGGGTAGTCCCGAGCTTACCCTTTAAGCATACTAAACTTGAAACTCATGATAAAAATAAACCTAAAATATGAAATCTTGAAATAACTGAATCATTATCTTAACTGAAAGTTTTAAGCTTGGAAATCTTGAAAATAAGCACTCTTAAATCTAAACAGAAAACAGTCGGACAAGCCTCTACTTCTAACTAGAGAGCCACTGGGATAAGACCCAGCTGACCTAAACTCAAACTAAAATCAAATGACTAGAATACTTCAACAATGTCAAAGTTTGATAAAAAGGGGGTCCTCAAACTGTGAGGACTCAACAAGCATCAGAATGTAGGTGAAGATGATCGTGATTAATCACGCTGCTGGAACTTAGCACCAGAACCAAAATTATGAAATAATGTAGCACATAGACATATATGTGGATCAGTACTTCTGGAATGTACTGAGCATGTGGGGGTGAATGCATAAGTAAAATAATAACTCAATGTACACATAAGCTTTACAATAATGCATGCTAAGTGTAAATGACTCACCTTGGGCTTGAATAAAACTAAAGCTGTAAAGTCATAAACATGAGTAATAAAGCATAAAGATAAACTTTGTGAGCCATAAATCTTAGTTCTAAAAGCTCTACTTATGTTCTTCCTTTTTGGGAGGTTCTTCTAACCGACATAAACTATGTGAGCTATCATGAAGTCCAACACCTTCCCCACATTGAGGAGAGATGTCCTACCCTTGTCATCGAAATAGAACCTTAACTTAAGTGATCACTATACTTAGCCCACTATGGGCACTAAAACCTACGGTGGCGCGTAGTTCTGGGGCATTTGACCTTGGATTCATACCCAACTCGGTGCTAAATACTACTCCTATCTTACTTATATGCTCATGCTTTAGGAAATCCACCTTAAACCACCATAAGGATTTATAATGAAAACAAGTTATGCTTCTCTTTTCTTTAAATTATAATCAAAATGAACAAATGTGGATTTCATATCTTAACTTAGGATCAAAAGATCAATTCTTTCTTTAAATCTTGGTATAAATTTATCAAAGAAATCTTAAGAGCATGCCCTCCTTAAAATCTCAACACTTAAACCCAAGGCTTAAAATTCATTCTTTAAACTCATGACAATTCACAACAAAACTTCATGCTCAATATAAATCGTGAAATATTTCAACAATATCAAGTCAAGAATTGAAAACTCATTCATAATGTAAATCTTGTTAGTTAAAACGTAAACATAAGAAATTCTTGATATACTTAAAGATTTAAATCTTATGAAAATCACATGCTTCAAGAATATAGAAACTTGGGTATGAACCCTAATTCAAAACAAGTAAATTGAATCTTAGAATTATGCAGTATGGGCACACGGGTGTAAGGATACCCTTGTTCATAACCCCAAATACCTTAATAAACTTGACTTGGTGGATAAATCTTGACTTTGAAACATTGGAGATGATCTTGTAAGGTTTTCTTTAAATTCTTGGATTAGGGAACTTAATTCTTATTTTTTCTTGAAATTCTTGGATTAGGGGACTTAATTCTTGGTTTTTATTGAAGAGAAGATGATGGAATGAATGAACTTGAGGAGTGACAATTAGGGTTTGTTCTTTTGAGAGATATGAGAAGATTTTGAGATGTTTGCTGATGAAATAGGGAAAAAATAATGCCTTTCAAGGGTTATAAGTAGTGGGTTGGGAGTTATAAGGGGAGAAAAGACTAAAAAGCCCTTAAAATAAACTTTACAGAAAAGTCTCGACAGTCCTTACGGGTCTACCATATGACTCGTATGGTTGGGATATGAGTTAGACTTGGCAATTCGTATGCTGGACAGTGTGTGACACAACTTGATAGTGCTTCAGTATTTTGGTCATAACTTCTCACCCCAATGTTGGATTAAGTTAAAATTGGTATAGTTGGAAATATAATTCAATTACCTTTGTGTTGGTGGTTCTTGATATAAGAAATTCTTAGTAAACCAAAAGTTATGATAGTTTAAAGATAACAATAGTTATGTACATCCCAAGAATTTAATTGCTAAGGGAGATTTTGACTTGTTCATGAGCTAGGAGCTATTTGAGGACTTAATATATGTCCGAATAGCTTCTAAAGCTATCAAAACATGAGGCTTGATTCTTGAATTGTCTACTGGCCAGGGTACGTGTCATATCTTATGAATCGTACTTTAGTATACGACTAGTATCCATGACTCGTATCTTAGATAGAACCTCAAGGAGTTTACACTGGTATCCTTATGAGTTGGGTTCATACGACTCATACCCCTCTATATAATTCACAGGGGTCAAGTCATACCTGGAACAAAATGTCAACTCAAACACACTGTCTTTGATACGACTACTACATAATACTCGTAAGAGCTTTTATGACTTTAAAGAATAAGTTCTAAGCAACCCAGGAACCAATAGAATTATGGGGTATCAAAATATCTCCCTCTTGGAAACATTCATCCTTGAATGAGACTGGTTAGACTGAGAATACTGAAGAAACTGAGTTCATATACTGGACATGCATGACTTAAAATATGATTACGTAACTGAGTCTGAAATATAATACAGGAACTGAATTGACATTCGTTAATGCATGCAATGACATAAGATGGGTTACAGAAATGAATCTGAAAATGAAAGAGAGTCAATCTGAGAAAAATCATTACCTTATGCTGAATATGAGTTTGCGCATAAAAGATGAATGTACTTGGTCTGCATATAAGATTCTGCTTCCCAAGTGTCTTCCTCAACGGAATGATTCCACCAAAGAACTTTAACCAAGGGGATTTATTTGTTCCTTAGTCTAGGAATCTGACGATCAAGGATCTCAATTGGAATATCTTCATAAGAAAGACTATCCTGAACATTTGTGCTTTCTAAAGGAACTACAACAACTAGGTCACTAATACACTTCTTTAATCAGGAGACATGAAACACTAGATAAGCTGATGCCAAATCCGCAGGCAACTCAAGCTCATATGCAACTTTCCCAAAATGACTCAAGATTCTGTAATGACCAACATATTGGGGACTAAGCTTCCCCTTCTTGCCAAATCTCTTCACTCTCTTCATGGGAGAGATTTTCAAATAAACTATATCACCAACGTCAAATGCTAGATCTTTTCTTCTTACATCTGTATAGGATTGCTTTCTATTCTAGGGTGTTTTTAACCTCTATCAAATTAACTAAACTTTCTCCATAGCTTCAAACACCACATTTGGACCTATTAACGTAGTCTCACCTACCTCAAACAAACTAATGGGAGATCAATATGTCCTCTCATAGAGAGCCTCAAACTGAGCCATCTGAATACTGGAGTGATAACTATTATTATAGGCAAACTCGAGCAACGACAAGTTATCATCCCAACTACCCTTTAAATCAATAACTCATTCTCTCAAAATATCCTCAAAGGTCTGAATGGTCCTATCTGCCTGACCATCTATCTAAGTATAAAAAGCAGTGCTGAGGTGAACTTGGGTACCAAGACACTTCTGAGAAGCCTTCCAAAAGTGAGACGTCAACTCGGTACCTCTATCTAAAATAATTAAAAATGGGGCTCCATGCAACCTAACCAATACTCTAATATAGATATTGGAATAATCCATTGGCTAAATAGGTAGTATGGATTGGCAAGAAGTGGGCTAATTTGGTCATTCTGTCTATAATAACTCAAATCAAATTATGCTGACGATGTGAACGAGGAAACCCTATCAAAAAATCCATGTTCACCTCTTCCCACTTCCAAGTAGGAATGTTGAACTCCTGCATAGTGCCACTAGGCCTTTGGTGCTAAACCGTAACCTGTTGATAATTAGTATACTTAATACTAATTTTACAATATCTTTCTTCATTCCACTCCAGCAATAGATTTCCTGCAAATCACAGTACATTTTGGTGGCTCATGGGTGAATAGAGTAACGCATACCATGCGCTTTCGCCAAAATCCATTATATCAAACCATCAGCACATGGCATACACAATCTACCCTGGCATCGCAACACGCCATTTCCCCTTTGGGAGTAAACATCGACATTTTGTTCTCTAAATATAATGTCTTGAGTCTAAACCCCAGACATCACACGGTGCTTACGACCTCAAAGGATCACAAGCTAACCCATGACTAGTACCTGCTGTGAGCACTGAATAGTAATACTGAAAACATATATGGAAATAAAACTAAAAATGCCATAAGGTTTATAAACTAAAAATAAGATACTGAATACTGATGACGATACTGTGTATAACTGATAACAATATCTAAAAAACTGAATAACTGCCTGAGCTAGTCTGAAAGCCTCTAACTGTTTGAATATGGAGTTGATGGGAAAAGTCCCCAACTAACCTCGACTGAATTGACTACTGATCTTTTGAAATAATGAAATGATAAATCTATCCTTAAAATATGAGGACTCATCACTATATCTGCTTTTGATAGCCTGAGCTACTAAGTACGATAAGGAACCCGAGCGTCTGAACCTATGATATGAGACATCATAGCACAAAGAAAGAGTATGCATCAGTACGTGGAATATACTGGTATGCTAAGTAAGGTAGGCTGATGATACATGGGTCTATATGCATGAGATAATAACTGACTGAATGAATATCACGAAGTAACTGAATGAGTATACATGTAAAACTGTAACTGCTGAACATACTGAACATGTAATACTACACATGAAATTATACATTATGTATTTGAGATTTATACTGAGACTGAATACTAAATTCTATTGGTAATATAAATGATAACTGATAACTGATAGCCATTGTTCTGCAGAACTATATGAGTTTTTTACTGAGACTGAAACTGTAACTGTGGGAGCATTCATCTAACTGACATACCCTGATATATAAACTGATTTGGGGTCCAATCTGTGACACTAGTTAGAAGGTGTTAGCATCTTGATGTGGATACAAAGAAAGTTGGGTCAACCCTAATCTGGCAGGAAGACTCATGAAATATATATATATATATATATATATATATATATATATATAAACATATATATATATATATATATATGTATATATATGATTGCGTCAACCCTAAACTGGCCGGAGGACGACTTACCCTACACTGGCTACGTAGTTCTGTAATGTAAGGACTGTTACTAAGGGTCAAAACCTCTGCTGGCAGGAATGCCCCCATCCCTAGTTTTGCTCGGTGCTGAATCCTACTCCCAACTGATTGGACACTGAACAGATTGCTAGACTATAATAGGTTTGACTAAATTGATACTTATTGTGTTGACTGACTGTACTATGAACTTGTACATGAATGAGAACACATGCTAATATGTTGTAATTACAGTAGTCAATTCATTTAGACACTCTATCAAACACTTGCAAGGCATAGCTTTAACATGGAAGTAGTTTAAATATGTAGTAATAGCTTGAGCTCAATACAAAGATCAACAATGGATCATAAATGCACAGTTAATTTACTTAGGAATTTTGTCGAACTCTTAGGAGGCCTAACCTAGTACTTGGGAGTGAAAAACATGCCAATGCATTATGACTACCACAACCAATTTATAATTCAATGGTTTTGACATGGGAATTACATCAATCACATATATGTTATCTCATATACATAAAACTTGTAATTAAATCTTGAATTGAAACCCATCTAACAACACAAACATGAACATATTTCAATCTATACATGAGAATCATAATTTAAGTTTTTAAAAAGAGTTCTTGAACTCCAAGGGTGGAAGGAAACCCAAGGATGAACACCTAACATACCTTGATTATTGATTTCTTGAAGATTGTTGGGGATTTCTTGAAACTTGATCTTGAACTTGATGAACTAGGGTTTTGTTTCTTGAGAGAATTTTGTGAATAAAGAATGAATTTTTCCCTTTTGGAGGATTGATCTCATGTTAAAGCTAAATAACGTAAGGATAAAATGACCCATTTGCCCCTATAAACTCGGATATTAAAATATTAGATGGGGTCCTCTCCACACCGTGACCCCTGCTTGGGTCAAGCGGCCCTTGTAATGCGACCCCTGCTCGAGTCAAGTAGCCCTCGTGGTGTGACCTTGATCCTGGGTCAACTGGCCCTCGCAGCACGTCCCTATCGCGACCCCTTGCTATTTTTGGACATCCAAACTCACCCTTACGCTAGTCCAAAAAATTCAAAACTCCCCTGAGATGACCTACAAGTGACCTTGATCATGAATCAACTTGGAAATTGGTATTTTAAGGCCGGGAAGGTTAAATTAAAATTCATCAAATTTTGAAGTCCCTAGAAATGACTAAGTCCTAACACCTAACTAAATTTTTTCTAAGTCTGGCACCTCTTTTAGCATGCTATATAGGAATGAAATGACTAGGACTTTGTGGGGTCTTACAATATCTCCGCCTTGGGAATATTCATCCTCGATTGAGACTGACTGAACCAAGAGAAACTGAGGAATTATACTGATACTTACATGCATAACTAAAGTATGACTGAATTCTGGAGACATGACACATATCTCAACTATTTCATGAATGCATGACTGATATAAGAGTGTTATACAACTATAACTGAGTATAGAAAAAAGTAAATCTAAGGAAAACTATTACCTTAGGCTGAGTCTGAGTTTGCGGAGAAGAGGTAAGAGTACTTGGTTCGCATTTCCGCTTTCGCTTCCCAAGTATATCCCTCAACGGACTGATTCCATCTAAGAACTTTGACCAAAGAAACTTTTTTGTTCCTTAGTCCGCGATTATGATGATCTAGGATTTTGACTGGGGCTTCTTCGTAAGAGAGACCATTCTGAACATCTACACCCTCTATAGGAACTACAACTCCTGGGTCACCTGTGCACTTCTTTAGCGAGGAGACACGAAACACTGGATGCACTGATGCTAAGTTTGAAGGTAACTCTAGC
Organism: Capsicum annuum; assembly: GCF_002878395.1. Lineage (NCBI taxonomy): Eukaryota > Viridiplantae > Streptophyta > Magnoliopsida > Solanales > Solanaceae > Capsicum > Capsicum annuum. The sequence goes on along the minus strand of NC_061114.1, from coordinate 17,211,828 downwards.
AAATAAGATACCTTACTGAAACAACTCAGAATCCTATAAGGACAAAAATATTGGGGACTAAGCTTTCCTTTCTTTCCAAATCTCTTTACTTCCTTCATGGGAGAGATTTTTAATACACATAATGACCAACCTTAAATTCGAGATCTTTTCTTATCACATCTGCATCTGTCGGCTTTGAGTTGTCTTAAGCCTCTATCTGCTTAACTGTACTTTCTGTAAAGCATCAAACACCAAGTAAGGCCTCACTACTGCAACCTTACCTATCCCAAACAACCCAATGGGATATCTTCATCTTCTCTCATAAAGAGCCTCAAACAGAACCATATGTATACTGGAATGGTAGTTGTTATTATAAGCAAACTCAATCAAAGGAAAGTGATTATCCCAACCACCCTTAAGGTCGACAACACACGCCCTTAGCTTATTTTCTAATATCTTAATGGTTCTTTTTTGCTTGACCATCTATCTGAGGTTGGAAGGCTGTACTGAGGTGAACTTGGGTACCAAGACCCTTTTGGAAGGCTTTCCAAAATTAAGAGGTGAACTGCGTACCTCTATCTGAAATGATGGACAGCGGGATACTGTGCAATCTAACCAACTCTCTGACATAGAGCTTGGCATAATCCTTGGCTGAATAAGAGGTATGAACTAGCAAAAAATATGCTAATTTGGTCATCCTATCCATAATAACCCAAATTGAATCATGCTGTTGACGAGTACGAGGCAAACCCATCACAAAGTCTATGTTTACTTCTTCCCACTTCCAAGTGGGAAGACTGAATTCCTGCATAGAACCACTAGGTTTCTACTGCTCAATCTTAACCTACTAACATGTTAAGAATTTAGCTACAAACTCTGCAATATATCTCTTCATCCCAGTCCACCAATAGACTTCCCGCAAGTTACGGTACATCTTTGTGGCCCATGGATGAATTGAGTAGCGTGCACCATACGCTTCTGCAAGGATCTTCTATCTCACGCCATCCACACATGGCATACACAATCTACCCTAATAGCATAACATACCTTCTTTCCTTGGGTAAAAACCTTTGCTTTCTATGATCTTACTGACTCTTTCAGCTTAACTAAACTGGGATCTCTGTCCTGTTTTTCTTTCACTTTGGAAACCAAAGATGATTCTGAACTACTTTGCACTCGAGTCCATGAAAGCTACTGGTGCATTGGTAAGACCAAATGACATGACTAGGAATTTGAAGTGACCATACCGAGTTTTGAAAGCTATTTTTAAAATGTCACATTCTCTGACTCTGAGATGATGATAGCCTGATCTGAGGTCTATCTTAAAAAAGTAATTGGCATCCTGAAGTTGGTCAAACAAGTCATAGATTCTAAAAAGTGGTTACTTATTCTTGATGGTAGCTTTGTTAAACTAAAGGGAGTCAATACCTATTCTGAGAGAACCGGCTTTTTTGCGCATGAATAGAACTGGTACAACCCAAGGGGATATACTGGGTCTGATATATCTCTTATCTAGGATATCTTTTAACTGTTCTTTTAACTCTTTAAGTTCAAATGGATCCATTCTGCATAGAGGAATAGAGATGGACTGAGTATCATAAAAAGGGTCTATTCCAAAGTCAATTTCCCTTTTGGGAAGAACTCTAGGAAGATCTTCGGGAAACACATCTGGGAATTCACTTGTGACTAGAACTAACTCAAGAATAAGAGTCTCAGAACTAGAATACTTAACTCTAAAAAGATGCTAGACACACCCCTTAGATATTATTTTTCTCGCTATAAGGTATGAAATAAGTTGACCTTTAAGTGCTAAGGTACTACCCCTCCATTTTAGGACAGGTTCATTTGGGAATTGGAAACAGACAACTGTGTTTCTACAATCAACTAATGTATATCATGTATAAAGCCAATACATATCGAGAATAATGTCAAAATCTGTCAGCTCTAACTCTATTACGTTTGCTGAAGTAACTTTCTGAGATACCATAATTGTATAGTTCCTGTATACCCACCGATCTATGATAGGTTTACCCACTGGGGTAGAGACTGAGAAAGTCTCTGCTAGGATTTCTGGACTGACTTCACAGTCAACAGCTATGTAAGGAGTTACAAAAGATGAAGAAGCTCCTAAATCTAGCAAAGCATAAACATATAAATGGTAAACTTGTAAGGCACCAATAACCACATCAAGAGAACTTTCCTGATCCCATCGGGACTAGAGTGCATGGACCCTATTTGGGCGCTTCCCGCTAGTGGCACTGAAAGTGGCACCCTGTTGAAATGGGCGACCGAACTAAGCTGGGGGATGATTATGCTGACTCTGGAAACCCACCTGAGGAAACTCTTTGATTATATGACCTAGTTTGCCATACCCAAAAAATATGTCGCTGCCAGCCCTGCAGACACCCTGATGGTTTCTACCATACTTTTGATAGAGAGGATTTGTTCAGGTACTACTAACACTACCCTGAGATTTGGATTCTGTCACCCTTTACTTATTATTATTTCTGAATTTCAGCAATGGTGCTCTTGCTGAGGACGAAATTGGCAATGAAGATTTTGAGTAGAACTGAGGGCAATTACTACCCTCTGACTTAGGCTGAGTGAAGTTGAAGCTACCTATTCTAGTCCTCTTATTCTTCCTCTCTCTCTCCTTAGTATTTAGCTCCTCAATATGTTGAGCATAGACCATCAACCTGGACAAGTCCATCTCCTTTATCAGCATTGTGGCCCTACACTCCTTGACCACACTGTTAGATACACTCAACATGAACTTGCTCATCTTAGACCTTCTATCAGCTACCACATGAGGAGCATACCGGGCCAACTAAGAAAACTTAAGGTAATACTCCTTCACTGTCATGTTGCCCTATTTCAGATTAATGAACTCTAAAACCTTAGTTTTCCTCAACTCCAACTGGAAGAACCTATCTAGAAAGGCAGTAGCAAACTCCTCCAATTCTACGAGCCCTACATCTGCGCCCCTATCTACCTTTCACTTCTTGAACCATGAGTGAGACACATCCTATAATTGATAGGTAGCTAACTCAGCACTCTCACTAATGGTTACCCCTATAATATCTATTACCTTATGCACCATGTCAAATAATTCCCGTGGGTCCTCTTCAGACTTAGACCCTATAAATAATAGAGGGTTCATTCAGGTAAAGTCCTAAATTTTAGTTGTAGCAGTATTGGCCACTGGGTTGGCCTGAATAGTAGTTGGGCGATCATTCTGGCTACTACATATAGAGCTAAAGTGGTGAAAGCGGCTCTGAATTCTACATGATAAACGTTCTCAATAAGGGGATCTTCCTGAACATGCGGAGCTGCTGGATGATTTCCTGTTCTTCTTTTGTTGGTTCTTTTGGGAGGCATATTTTGTAAACAGAAGGGAAAATTAGATTAGATAGAGAGTTAAACTTAAGATAATGCTCACTCACACTATATGAACACTGAAGGAAGGGAAACTTTTCCTAAAATATCTCATAGCCTCTTGTCCATAAGTGTGGCTCACTACACACCTATGTACAAGACTCTACTTGACGCGACTTTCAGACTTCCTAGGACTCTTTAGAACCTTAAGATCTGATACCAAGTTTGTAATACCCAGAGTCTACACCCCAGAAGCCACACAATGCTTACATCCCCGAAGGATCCAAGCTAACCCAGGACTGATACCTGCTATGGGCACTAAATAGTAAAACTGAAAACATATGTGAAAATAAAACTAAAAATGACATAAAGTTCATAAAATAAAAATAAGATACTAAATACTGATGGAAATACTGAGTATAACTGATAACAATATCTGAAAAACTGAATAACTGGCTGAGCTAGTCTGAAAGCCTCGAACTATCTGAATATGGAGTTGATGGGACAAGTCCCCAACTAATCCCAACTGAACTGACTACTGAGCTGCTGAAATAATGAAGTGATAACTCTGTCCTAGAAATATAAGGACTCACCACTATATCTACTGCTGATAGCTTGAGATGTTAAGTATGGTCAGGAACCTGAGCGTCTGAACCTATGATATGAGACATCATAGCGCAAAGAAAGAGTATGCATTAGTATGTGGAATGTACTGGTATGCTAAATGAGGTAGGCTGATTATCATAGGTTTATATTCATGAGATGATAACTGACTGAATAAACATCACGAAGTAACTGAATGAGTATACATGCAAAATTGTAACTGCAGAACATACTGAACATGCGATATTGTGCATTAAATTATACATCATGTATCTGAAATTTATACTGAGACTGAATATTGAATTCTAATGACAATATAAATGATAACTGATAACTGATAGCCATTGTTCTGTATAACTGTCTGAGTTCTTTACTGAATATTGAGATAGAAACTTTAACTGTAGTAGTGTTCATCTAAACGACATACCCCTATATATAAATTGATTTGGGATCCAATCTGTGACCTTAGTTTGAAGGGTGTTAGCACCTTGCCATGGGATACTAACAAAGTAGGGTCAACCCTAATCTGTTAGAAAGACTCATGAAATATATAGCCTATATATATATATATATATATGATTGCGTCAACCCTAACCTGGCCAGAGGACAACTTACCCTATGCTGGCTACGTAGTTTTGTAACGTAGGGACTGCTACCAAGGGTCAAACCCTCTGCTGGTAGGAATGCCCCCATCCCTGAGTTCTCTCGTTGCTGAATCGTACTCCCAACTTAATGGACACTAAAATGATGGCAAAATTGTAATAGGCGTGACTGAACTAATGATGATCGTGTTGACTGATTGTATTAGATTGAATTCACTTAATTCTGTTAACCGATTGATTACTACTGTTCTTGACATTTACTAGGACTATTCTATAGCTACTACAACTAAGTAAACAGCTAGATTTTGGGTAATAAATACCCCTAGGGCTAGATAGCATTAATAATAATAAGACATAGCAATTCTTGAAAATATAACAATTGTCAATTGTTCACAATGCAGTCTTTGAGACATTTTGTCAAATACTTGGAAGTCATGAACTTGTACATGAATGAGAACACATGCTAACATATCATAATTATACTATTCAATTCACATAGACAATCTATCAAACACTTTCAAGGCATATCTTTAATATGGAAGTATTTTAAACATATACTAATAGCATGAGCACAATACTAAGATCACCCATGGATCACAAATGCACAGTTAATTCACTTAGGCATTTTGTCAAACACTTAGGAGGCCTAACCTTGTACTTTTGCATGAACAACATGTTAATGTATCATAACTACACCAACCAATTCACAATACAAGGGTTTTGACATGGGAATTACATCAATTACATATATGCTATCTCATATTCATGAAACTTGCAATTAAATCTTGAATTGAAGCCCATCTAACAACACAAACATGAACATAATTCAATCCATACATGGGAATCATAATTTAAGTTTTTAAAAAAAGTTCTTGAACTCCAAGGGTGGAAGAAAACCCAAGGATGAACACCTAACATACATTGATTATTGATTTCTTAAAGATTGTTGGGGATTTCTTGAACTTGATGAACTAGGATTTTGTTTCTTGCGAGGATTTTGTGAACAAAGAATGAATTTTGCCTTTTCGAAGGCCTGATCTTGTGTTAAGGCTAAAAATGTAAGGGGAAAATGACCTATTTTCCTCCACAAACCCGGATAATAAAATGCTAGATGGTGTTACCATCGCATCGCGACACCTTCTTGGGTTAAGCGGCCTTCACGATGCGACCCCTGCTCGGGTCAAGAAGACTTTATGGCATGACCCTGAGCCTGGGTAAAATGGACCTTATGGCACGGCCCTATCGCGACCCCTTTCTATTTTTGGATATCCAAACTCACCCTTACACAAGTCATAAAAATTCAAAACTCGCCTAAGATGACCTACAAGTGACCCTGATCATGAATCAACTTGGAAATTGGTATTTTAAGGTCGGTAAGGTCGAATTAAAATTCATCAAAGTTTGAAGTCCCTAGAAATAACTATGTCCTAACACTTAGCTGAATTTTTTTCTAAGTCTGGGACCTCTTTTAACATGCTATATAGGACTAAAATAAATAGGACTTTGCGGGGTCTTATAATATCTCTCCCTTAGGAATATTCATCCTTGAATGAGATTGACTGAACTGAGAAGAACTGAGGAACGGTACTGATAATGACATGCATAACTAAAGCATGACCAAATTCTAGAGACACGACACCTGTCTAAACTGCTTCATGAATGCATGAGTGATATGAGAGTGTGATGTAACTGTAACTGAGTATAGGAAAAAGTAAATCTAAGGAAAACTATTACCTTAGGATGAGTCTGAGTTTGCGGAGAAGAGGTGAGAGTACTTGGTTTGCATGTCTGCTTCTGCTTCCCAAGTAGCTCCCTCGACGGACTGATTCAGCCGAAAAACTTTGACCAAAGGAACTTATTTGTTCCTTAGTCTGTGAATATGATGATCAAGGATTTCGACTTGGACTTCCTTATAAGAGAGACCGTTCTGAACATCTGCACTCTTTATTGTAACTACAATTGCTGGGTCACTTATGCACTTCTTTAACAAGGAGACATTAAACACTGGATACACTGATGGTAAGTTTGCAGGTAACTCAAGCTCATAAGCTACCTTACCAAAATACTCAAAATCCTATAAGGACCAACATATCGGGGAATAAGCTTCCCTTTCTTGCCAAAACTCTTCACTCCTTTCATGGGAGAGATTTTTAAATACACATAATCACCAACTTCAAATTCTAGATCTTTCCTTCTCACATCTGCATAAGATTTCTGTCGGCTCTAAGCTATCTTAAGCCTCTCTCTGATTAACTGCACTTTCTCTAAAGCATCAAACACCAAGTAAGGCCCCACTACCGTGGCCTCACCTACCCCAAACCATTCAATGGGATATCTACATCTTCTCCCATAAAGATCCTTAAATGAAGCCATCTGTATACTGTAAAGGTAGCTGTTATTATAAGAAAATCCAATCAATGGCAAGTGATCATCCAAACTTCTCTTAAGGTCGACAATACACGCCCTTAGCATATCTTCTAAAGTGTGAATGATCCTTTCTGGTTGACCATCTGTCTGAGGGTGGATGACTGTACTGAGGTGAACTTAGGTACCAAGATCCTTTTAGAAGGTTTTCCAAAAGTGAGAGGTGAACTACGTACCTCTATTTGAAATGATGGACAATGGAACACCGTGCAACCTGATCAACTCTCTGACATAGAGCTTGATATAATCCTCGACTGAATAAAAGGTTTGAACTAGCAAGAAATGACCAGATTTGGTTATCCTATCCACAATAACCCAAATCGAATCAAGCTGTTGACGAGTACAAGGAAAATTCATCACAAAGTCTATGTTCACTTCTCCCCACTTCAAAGAGGGAATACTAAACTCCTGCGTAGACCCACTAGGCTTCTGATGCTCAAACTTTACCTGCTGACATGTTGAGCACATAGCTATAAACTCTGCAATATCTTTTTTCTTTCCAGTCCACCGATAGAATTCTCGCAAGTTGCGGTATATCTTAATGGCCCCTCGATGAATCGAGTAGCGCACAACATGCGCTTCTGCAAGGATCTTCTGTCTCACACCATCCATACATGACACACACAATCTACCCTAACAGTGTAATACACCATCTCCCCTTGGGAGAAAACCTATGCTGTCTGAGCTCTGGCTGACTCTTTCAGCTTAACTAAACTGAGATCTCTATCCTACTTTTCTTTCACTTTGGAAATCAAAGATTATTCTAAATTACTCTGCACCCAAACACTACCCTCAGATGAATAAACCAAACGGACACCTAGCCTGGTAAACTGATGAACTTTCTAAACTAACTACTTCTTACCATCCTCAATGGGAGCAACACTACCTATGGACAACCTATCGAGGGCATCTGCAACTACATTGGTCTTGGCCGGATGATTCAGAACACTCATTACAAGAATACTACTTTTGTTTGATTTACACAATCTAGGTAGCCCTTTCACACTCTCTTCCCCTGCTTTTAATTTTTGATTATTTTTGCAATTAAATAAAAAATAATTTGTAATAATTAATATTATATTTTTTAATACTTCAAAAATGGTACAAATTTTTAAGGAATTTTCCTTTCCCTATATTGTCATTCATAATATGGTGTTTTTAATCTGTACAAAGTCAGTCACCTTTTGAAATTAAAATATATTTTAACTAAATTATTCTTAATTAACATTCTCTTCATCTCCAAATAATTGGTATGTACTCCTTTTATTTAAAAATAGTTGACATATATATATATATTTTACATAACTATGAAAAAAATTAATAAGGGATGCAAATTGATTAATATAATGCTGTTATCTTTTTAATATTGATTACATGAATCTTGTTTAATTTATATGAGAATCAATTACTAAGGGTACAATTGAAAAACATTATCTTTACATCCTTTAAACATATCAATTACTTTAAAACAATCTTTTTATAAAAATACCAACTATTTTAAGACGAAAGAAATAGCAGTATTAATTTAATATAACTTGTTGGTTATATATAAAAGGTTACCCACTTCTCAAAAGTAAGAAATATATTTACCAAATTTTCTTAATTAAATAGTAATATTAATTTGATATGTTTTCTAAAATATATTTAAAAGTACTTATCTAATAAGGTAAATTCGAAAAATAAATTAACACCTTATTGATTTAAATAAAGTTACGTATCCATTTGAACTAAGTGTGAAAGCTTACAATGCTTAAATTACCTTGTTCTCCATGTGCATTTGGCACTCCAACCGTTCCTTTTTAATTCTCAGAATTCACTTTTAGAAAGTCAATTTGATTAATTTCTAAAATTAAATTAGATAAGAATAATTTGATATTTTAAAAATAAGATTTAAATATTAAAAAAATATATGAAAAGTAATATAAATTATAATTTTCTCATATAGGTATGATGAAAAACTATATTATTTTTAAATATTGATCCAAATTACATCGATTGACTCTTAAAATAAAAACTATAACAATTATAAAGGAAGGAGAGAGTAAAATTTAGGGAATTTTAAAGGTAAAATTCCTTTCTCAATTAAAGTATTTAACAGATATTTTTTGCATTTAATGATTTAAGCATGTCTTATATCATATATTCCTCTCTATACTCTGGTTCAAGAAGAAAAAATAATTGGTACAAAATACTTAAAATCACTTTGTTTAATTTTTTGTCATAGATAAGATATGTTGAAAAATATTATATTTTAATTTTGATCATGGTTTAACCTTTAATTCCTTTACAAGGAAAGCCAAATTCTTTTTCTCTTTCTTATAATTTGCATTAAATATTATATCGTTTTAATAAAAGGTTAATGCATTGATTTACAATAAATTAGCATTTTTAATAAAAAAATAAATAAAAAGGACAAGGACTCTAACTTTTTAAAGAAATTTATTCAATCAAATATAATATTAGGAGATGAAGAAGAGGGAAAGGAGAATAGAGTGATACTAAATTTTTGATAATTACATTTGTATAAAGTTATAAATTGTTCATGTTGAACTAAATACAATCTTCATGTAATTAATTGCTTTTTTCTATTATTTTAGAATTCAATAAAAAAATATATGTATAATTTTATCCACACCTTTGAAACATGCATTATAGTAAAAGTAGAAATTAGTGAATGGTGTCATATAGTATTGAAAATGAAGGTAGCATCATTGATTAACACTAAATTAATTGTGCAATAAAAATAACTTACATTATGCTTATTCAATCAATTTAAATTATTTTTATTATATTTAAAGTTTAGGTCCGGGCTCAGCACGGGCCTCGTGCGACTAGTATTATAGATAAGGGAGGATCTCCATTTTTGGTAGTCTTCACAAGATATTTTAGCTATTTCACTTTTTGGCTAAGTAAATTGTGAGAATGCACAGGGCAATTGCTGATGTTATTTTGTTAAATATTTTTATTTTTGCCTTTATTTTTTTTGTTAAGACCATTTCACACTTGTGTATTTCTAATTGTTCTTTTCTTACCACTTAATAGATTATCTTCTAATTAAAACTTGCTTCACTTTAAATTAATAATTACTTTTTTGCAAGAAAATTATTCAAAAATAACGCCTTACCCATGTTGGGGAGAGATGTCCTACCCTTGCCATCGAAATAGAACCTTAATTTAAGTGATCACTATACTTGGCCAACTATTGGAGCTTAAACCTATGGTGACGCATAGTTCTGGGACATGTGACCTTGGATTCATACCCAACTCGGTGCTAAATACTACTACCATCTTACTTATATGCTCATGCTTTAAGAAAACCATCTAAAAACAGCATAAGGGTATATAATGAAAACCAGTTATGCTTCTCTTTGCTTTAAATTATAATAAAAATGAACAAATATGGATTCTATATCTTAACTTAGGATCAAAAGATCAATTCTTTCTTTAAATCTTGGTATAAACTTATCAAAAAATCTTAAGAGCATGATCTCCTTGAAATTTCAATACTTAAAATTCAAGGCTTAAAATTCATGCTTTAAACTCATGACAATTCACAACAAAACTTCATGCTCAATATAAATCTTGAATTATTTCAACAATGTCAAGTCAAGAAGTGAAAACTCATTCATAATGTAAATGTTATAAGTTAAAATGTAAACATAAGCAGTTCTTGATAAACTTAAAGCTTTAAATCTCTTGAAAATCACATGCTTCAAGAATATAGAAGATTGGGTATGAACCCTAATTCAAAACAAGTAAATTTAATCCTAAAATGATGCAGTTTGGGCACATGGGTGGAAGGATAACTTTGTTCATAACCCCACACACCTTAATAGACTTGACTTGGTGGATAAATCTTGACTTTGAAAAATTGGAGATGATCTTGAAAGATTTTCTTGAAATTCTTGGATTAGGGAGCTTAATTCTTAATTTTTCTGGAAATTCTTGAATTAGGGGACTAATTCTTGGTATTTATTAAAGAGAAGATGATGGAATGAATGAACTTGGGGAGGATTATTAGGGTTTGTTCTTGAGAGAGATATGAAAAGATTTTGAGATGTTTACTAATGAAATAGGAGAAAAGTAACGCCCCTCAAGGGTTATAAGTCGTGGGATGGGAGTTATAAGGGGAGAAAAGACTAAAAAGCCCTTAAAATAAACTTTACAGACAAGTCTCGGCATTCCTTACAGGTCTACCATATGACTCGTATGGTCGGGATATGAGCTAGACTTGACAATTCGCATGCTGAACTGTGTGAGACACAACTTGATTATGCTTCAGTATTTTGGCCATAACTTCTCACCCCAAAGTTAGATTAAGTTAAAATTGGTATCATCAAAAATATAATTCAAATATCTTTCTGTTAGTGGGTCTTAATATAAGAAATTCTTTGTAAAACAAAACTTATGATACTTTGAAGATAACTATAGTTATGTATTTCCCAAGAACTTAATCGCTAATGGAGATTTTTACTTGTTCATGAGCTAGCAGCTATTTGAGGACTTAATATATGTCCAAGTAACTTCTAAAGCTATCAAAACATGAGGCTTGATTCTTGAATGGCCTACTGGTCAGGGTACATGTCACATCTTACGACTCGTTCCTTAATATACGACTAGTATCCATAACTCGTATCTTGGGAAAAACCTCAAGGAGTCTACACTGGTGTCCTTATTACTTGGGTTCATATGACTCATATCCTTCTATACGATTCATAAGGGTCAAGTCATACCTGGAACAGAATGTCAACTCAAACACTGTCTTGGATATGACTACCACTTACAACTAGTAAGAGTTTTTACGACTTTAAGGAATAAGTTGTAAGCGGCCCAGGAACCAATAGAATTGTGGGGTATTACAATATCTCCCCCTTGGGAACATTCATCTTCGAATGAGACTGGTCAGACTGAGAATACCGAAAAAACTGAGTTCATATACTGGTCATGCATGACTAGAAATATGATTACACAACTGAGTCTGAAATATGATACATGAATTTGAATTGACATTCGTCAATGCATGCAATGACATAAAATGGGTTACATAGATGAATCTGAAAATGTAAGAAAGTCAATCTGAGAAAAATCTTACCTTAAGCTGAATTTGAGTTTGCGGATAAAAGATGAGGGTACTTGGTCTGCATATCTGATTCTGCTTCCTAAGTGGCTCCCTCAACCGACAGATTCCACTAAAGAACTTTAGTCAAGGGGATTTTTTTGTTCCTTAGTCTAGGAATCCGAAGATCAAGGATCTTGATTGGAATTTCTTTATAAGAAAGACTATCCTGAACATCCGTGCTTTTGAAAGAAACTACAATAGCTGGGTCACTAATACACTTCTTTAATAAGGAGACATGAAACACTGGATGAACTGATGCCAAATCCACGGAAAACTCAAGCTCATATGCAACTTTCCCAAAATGACTCAAGATTCTGTACGGACTAACATATTGGGGACTAAGCTTCCCCTTCTTGACAAATCTCTTCATCCCTTCATGGGATAGATTTTTAAATAAACTATATCACCAACGTCAAACTCCAAATCTTTCCTTCTTACATCTGCATAGGATTGTTATCGATTTTGGGGTGTTTTTAACCTCTCTCAAATTAACTAAACTTTCTCCGTAGCTTCAAAAACCACATCTGGACCTATCAATGCAGTCTTTCCTATCTCAAACAAACCAATGAGAGATCAATATCTCCACTCATAGAGAGCCTCAAATGAAGCCATCTAAATATTGGAGTGATAAATGTTATTGTAGGCAAACTCGAGCAATGACAAGTTATCTTCCCGACTACCCTTGAAATCAATAGCACATTCCCTCAATATTTCCTCCAGGATTTGAATGGTCCTATTTGCCTGACCATCTTTCTGAGCATGAAAAGCTGTACTAAGGTGAACTTGGGAACCATGACCCTTCTGAAAAGCCTTCTAAAAGTGAGAGGTAAACTAGGTACCTCTATCTGAAATAATTGACAACAGGGCTCCATGAAACCTAACCAATTCTCTAATATAGATCTTGGCACAATCCTCGGTTGAATAGTCAGTATGGACTGGCAAGAAAGGGCTGATTTGGTCATTCTATCTATAATAACCCAAATCAAATCATGCTGACGATGTGAATGATGAAACCATGTCACAAAATCCATGTTCACCTCTTCCTACTTCCAAGTGGGAATGTTGAACTCCTGCATAGTGCCACTAGGCCTTTGGCGCTCAACCTTAACTTATTGAAAATTAGTATACTTAACTACAGATTTTACAATATTCTTATTCATTCCACTCCAACAATAGATTTTTTGTAAATTATGGTACGCCTTGGTGGCTCCTAGGTAAATAGAGTAACGCGTACAATGCACTTTGGCTACAATCCGTTGTGTCAAACCATCAGCACACGACATACACAATGTACTCTGGCAGCGCAACACACCATTTCCCCCTTAGGAGTTAACATCTACATTCTGTTCTCTAACTGTAATGCCCCGAGTCTACATCCCAGACGTCACATGGTGCTTACAACCTCAAAGGATCATAAGCTAACCCATGACTGGTACCTGCTATGAGCACTGAATAGTAATACTAAAAACATATGTGGAAATAAAAATGAAAATATAGTAAGGTTTATAAACTGAAAATAAGATGCTGAGTACTAATGGCGATACTATGTATAACTGATAACTACATCTAAAAAATTGAATAACTGGCTGAGCTAGTCTAAAAGCCTCTAACTATCAGAATATGGAGTTTATGGGACAAGTCCCCAACTAACCCTGATTGAACTGACTACTGAGCTACTAAAATAATGAAATGATAGCTCTGTCCTTGAAATATGAGGACTCACCACTATATATGCTGCTGATAGCCTAAGCTGCTAAGTACGGTCAGGAACCTGAGTGTCCGAACCTATGATATGAGACATGATAGCATAAAGAAAGAGTATACATCAGTAAATAGAATATACTGGTATGCTAAGTGAGGTAGGTTGATGATACATGGGTTTATATGCATGAGATGATAACTAACTGAATAAACATCACGAAGTAACTGAATGAGTATACATTAAAACTATAACTGTTGAACATACTGAACATGCCATACTGCGCATGAAATTATACATCATGTATCTGAGATTTATACTGAGATTGAATACTAAATTCTAATGGCAATATAAATGATAACTGATAACTGATAACTGATAGCCATTGTCCTTTAGAACTCTCTGAGTTCTTTACTGAATACTGAGAATGAAACTGTAATTGTGCGAGCGTTCATCTAATGACATACCCTGATATATAAACTGATTTGGCATCAATTATGTGAGCTTAGTTGGAAGGGTGTTAGCATCTTTCCATGGATACTAACAAATTTGGGTCAACCCTAATCTGGCACGAAGACTTATGGTATATATATAGGATTGCGTCAACCCAAAACTGGCCGGAGGATGACTAACCCTATGCTGGCTATGTATTTCTGTAATGCAGGAATTGCTACTAAGGGTCAAACCCTCTGCTCACAGGAATGCCCCCATCCCTGAGTCTGCTCGGTGCTGAATCCTACTTCCAAATGAATGGACACTGAACTAATTGCTAGACTGTACTAGGCTTGACTGAACTGATACTGATCGTGTTGGACTGACTGTACTAGATTGAATTTATTGAATTCTATTAACCGACTAAGTACTACTGTTCTTAACATTTACTGGGAATATTCTATAGCAACTGCAACTAAGTAAACAGCTAGACTTCGAGTAATAAATACCCTCATAACTTGATAGCATTAATAATAATAAGACATACCAATTCTTGAAAACATAACAATATTTAATTGTTCACAATGCAATCTCTAAGATATTTCATCAAATACTTGGAAGTTATGAACTTGTACAAGAATGAGAACACATGCTAACATGTCATAATTACAATATTCAATTCATATAGACACTCTATCAAACACTTGCAAGGAATAGCTTTAACATGGAAGTAGTTTAAACATATAGTAATAGCTTGATCTCAATACAAAGATTACCAATGGATCACAAATGCACAAATAATTCACTTAGGTATTTTGTTGAACACTTAGGAGGCCTAACCTTGTACTTGGGCATGAACAACATGCTAATGCATCATGACTACAAAAACTAATTCATAATTCAAGGGTTTTGACATAGGAATTACATCAATCACATATATGTTATCTCATATTCATGAAACTTGAAATTAAATCATGAATTGAAACCCATCCAACCACACAAAAATGTACATAATTCAATCCATACATGGGAATCATAATTTAAGTTTTTAAAAATAGTTTTGAACTCCAAGGGTGGAAGGAAACCCAAGGATGAACACCTAACATACCTTGAGTATTGATTTCTCTAAGATTATTGGGGATTTATTGGAACTTGATCTTGATGAACTAGTGTTTTATTTCTTGAGAGGATTTTATGAATAAATAATGAATTTTTCCCTTTAGGAGGCTTGATCTCGTGTTAAGGATGAATAATATAAGGGAAAAATGACCCATTTACCCCGACAAACTTGGATAGTAAAATACTGGATGGGGTCCTCACCGCAACGCGACCCTTGCTAGGGTTAAGAGGCCCTCGTTATATGACCCCTGCCTGGGTCAAGCAGCCCTCATGGCGTGACCCAGAGCCTCGGTCAACTGTCCCTCGCGACATGGCCTTCAAACTCACCCTTACGCTACTCCAAAAAATTCAAAACTCCTCTGAGATTACCTACAAGTGACCCTAATCATGAATCAACTTGGAAATTGGTATTTTAAGGCCGGGAAGGTCAAATTAAAATTCATCAAAGTTTGAAGGCCCTAGAAATGAATAAGTCCTAACACTTAGTTGAATTTTTTTCTAAGTCTGGGACTTCTTTTAGCATGCTATATAGGACTGAAATGACTAGGACTTTGCGGGGTCTTACAATATCTTTCCCTTGGGAATATTCGTCCTCAAATGAGACTAACTAAACTGAGAAAAACTAAGGAACTATACTGATACTGACATGCATGACTGAAGCATGACTGAATTTTGGAGACATGACATATGTCTGAACTATTTCATGAATGCATGAATGATATGAGAGTGTTATGCAGCTGTAACTGAGTATAGAAAAAAGTAAATATAAGGAAAACTTTTATCTTAGGCTGGGTCTGAGTTTTTGCAGAAGAGGTGAGAGTACTTGGTTTGCACGTCTGGTTCTGCTTCCTAAGTATCTCCCTCGACAGACTGATTTCGCCAAAGAAATTTTACCAAAGGAACTTCTTTGTTCCTTAGTCTGTGAATATGACAATCAAGGATTTCGACTGGGACTTTCTCATAAGAGAGACAGTTCTGAACATCTAAACTTTCTATAGGAACTATAACTGCTGGGTCACCAATGCACTTCTTTAGCAAGGAGACATGAAACACTGGATGCACTGATGCTAAGTTTGTAGGTAACTCAAGCTCATAAGCTACCTTACCAAAACAACTCAGAATCCTACAAGGAACAACATATCGGGGACTAAGCTTCCCCTTCTTGCCAAATCTCTTCACTCCTTTCATGGGAGAGATTTTTAAATACACATAATCACTAATCTTAATTTTGAGATCTTTCCTTCTCATATCTGCAAAAGATTTCTGTCGGCTCTAAGTTGTCTTAAGCCTCTATCTGATTAACTTTACTTTTTCTAAAGCATCAAACACCAAATCTCTTCACTCCTTTCGTGGGAGTGATTTTTAAATACACATCATCACCAATCTCAAATTCTAGATCTTTCCTTCTCATATCTTCATAAGATTTCTATCGGCTCTGAGCTATCTTAAGCCTCTCTTTAATTAATTGCACTTTCTCTAAAGCATGAAACACCAACTAAGGCCACACTACTGTGGCCTCACCTACCCCAAACTAACCAATGGGATATCTACATCTTCTCCCATAAAGAGCCTCAAATGGAGCCATCTGTATACAGGAATAGTAGCTGTTATTATAAGCAAATCCAATCAAAGGCATGTGCTTATCCAAACTTTCTTTAAGGTCAACAACACACGCCCTTAGCATATCTTCTAAAGTTTGAATGGTCCTTTCTGCTTGACCATCTGTTTGAGAGTGGAAGGCTGTGCTAAGGTAAACTTGGGCACCAAGATCCATTTGGAAGGCTATCTAAAAGTGATAGGTGAACTGCACACCTCTATTTCAAATGTTGAACATTGGGACACCGTGCAACCTGACCAATTCTCTGACAAAGAGCTTGGCATAATCCTCGACTGAATAAGAGGTATGAATTGGCAAGAAATGAGCTGATTTGATCATCTTGTCCACTATAACCCAAATCAAATCATGCTGTTGACGAGTACGAGGCAAACTCATCACAAAGTCTATGTTCACTTTTTTCCACTTCCAAGTGGGAATACTGAACTCCTGCATAGACCCACTAGGCTTTTGATGCTCAATCTTAACCTGCTGACATGTTGAGCACATAGCTATAAACTCTGCAATATCTCTTTTCATTCCAGTCCACCAATAGACTTTCCACAAGTTGTGGTACATCTTAGTGGCCCCTGGATGAATCGAGTAGCGCGCACCATGCGCTTCTGCAAGGATCTTCTGTCTCACACCATCCTTACATGGCTCACATAATCTATCCTAACAACGTAACACACCATCTTCCCTCGGAAGAAAACCTCTGCTTTCTGAGCTTTGTCTGACTCTTTTAGCTTAGCTAATCTGGGATCTCTGTCCTACTTTTCTTTCACTTTAGAAACCAATGATGATTCTGAACTACTCTGTACCCAAACACTACCCTCTGCTGAATCAACCAAATGGACACCTAGCCTGGTAAGCTGATGAACTTTCTAAACTAACTTCTTCTTACCATCCTCAACGTGAGCAACACTACCCATGAACAACCTACCGAGGGTATCTACCACTACATTGGTCTTGCCCAGATGATACAGAACACTCATTACAAGAATACTACTATTTCTTTATTTATACATTATAGGTGGCCCTTTCGCAATCTCCTCCCCTATTTTTAATTTTTGATTATTCTTGTAATTAAAATAAAAAATAATTAGTAATAATTAATATTATATTTTTTAATACTTCGAAAATGGTACAAATTTTTAAGGAATTTTCTTTTCACTATATTGTCATTCATAATATGGTATTTTCAATTTGTATAAAGTCAGTCAACTTTTGAAAGTAAAATATGTTTTAACTAAATTATTCTTAATTAACATTCTCTTCATCTCAAAATAATTGGCATGTACTCCTTTTATTTCAAAATAGTTGACATGTATATATTTTATATAACTATTAAGAAAAAATTAATAAGGGATGAAAATTGATTAATTTAATGTTGTTATGTTTTTAATAGTGATTACATGAATCTTGTTCAATTTATATGAGAATCAATTACTAAGGGTACAATTGAAAAACATTATCTTTACATCCTTTAAAAATATCAATTATTTTAAAACAATCTTTTTATAAACATACCAACTATTTTAAGATGAAAGAAATAGCAATATTAATTTAATAATATTTTTTGGTTATATAAAAAAGGTTACCCACTTCTCAAAAGTAAGAAATATATTTACCAACTTTTCCTAATTTAATAGTAAAATTAGTCTGATATGTTTTCTAAAATATATTTAAAAGTACTTATATAATAAGGTAAATTTGAAAAATAAATTAACACCTTATTGATTTAAATAAAGGTACATATCCATTTGAACTAAGTGTGAAAGCTTACAATGCATAAGTTACCTTGTTCTCCATGTGCATTTGGCACTCCAACCATTCCTTTTTAGTTCTCAGAATTCATTTTTCGAAAGTCAATTTAAGTAATTTCTAAAATTAAATTAGATAAGAATAATTTGATATTTTAAAAATAAGATTTAAATAATTAAAAAATATATGAAAAGTAATATAAATTATAATTTTCTCATATCGGTATGATGAAAAACTATATTATTTTTAAATATTGATCCAAATTACATCGATTGACTCTTAAAATAAAAACTATAACAATTATAAAGGAAGAAGAGACTAAAATTTAGGGAATTTTAAAGGTAAAATTCCTTTCTCAATTAAAGTATTTATTAGATCTTTTTTATATTTAATGATTTAAACATGTCTTATAACATATATTCCTCTCTATACTCTGCTTCAAGAAGAAAAATAATTGGTACAAAATACTTAAAATCACTTTGTTAAATTTTTTGTCATAGATAAGATATGTTGAAAAATATTATATTTTAATTTTGATCATGGTTTAACCTTTAATTCTTTTACTAGGAATGCCAAATTCTTTTTCTCTTTCTTATAATTTGCATTAAATATTGCATCTTTTTAATTAAAGGTTAATGCATTGATTTACAATAAATTAGAATTTTTAATTAAAAAAATAAATAAAAAGGACAAGGACTCTACCTTTTTAAAGAAATTTATTCAATCAAATATAATATTGGGAGTAGAAGAAGAGGAAAAGGAGAATAGTACGATCCTATATTTTTGATAATTACATTTGTATAAAGTTATAAATTGTTCATGTTGAACTAAATATGATCTTCATATAATTAATTACTTTTTTTTTTTAATTTTTTTAGAATTCAATAAAAAAATATATGAATAATTTTATCCACACCTTTGAAAGATGCATTATAGTAAAAGTAGAAATTAGTGAATGGTATCATATAATATTGAAAATGAAGGTAGCATCATTGATTAACACTGAATTAATTATGCAATAAAAGTAACATAAATTATGCTTATTCAATCAATTTAAATTATATTTATTATATTTAGAGTTTGGGTCCGGGCTCAGCACGGGCCTCGTGTGATAGTATTATAAATAAGTGCGACTAGTATTATAGATAAGGGGAGATCTCAATTTTTGGTAGTCTTCACAAGATATTTTAGTTATTTCACTTTTTGGATAAGTAAATTGTGAGAATACACAGGGCAATTGATGATGTTATTTTGTTAAATATTTTTATTTTTGCCTTTATTCTTTTTGTTAAGACCATTTCACTTTTGTGTATTTCTAATTGTTCCTTTTTTACCACTTAATAGATTATCTTCTAATTAAAACTCGTTTCACTTTAACTTAATAATTACTTTTGCTCAAGAAAATTATTCAAAAATAACTTTTCATATAAAATTAAAGTTAGTAATAATTTTCAACTACAACCTTATAGTAATTATTGTTCAATTCTTAAAAATATATAATAAATAAGACAACTTAATCAATAATAAATATTACATAGTCTTTATTATTTTTCTTAGCAGACATGAATAAAATAAATCAATAATTAAAATAGTATGAATAGTATACTCTTTCAAAGGGTGTGTAAAAAATAAATACGACAAGCAAATGAATCGAATGAAATAATCTATTAATGTAATTTAGTTATTATTTTATATTTTTATAGGTCACTATTAAGTTAGTTTGTGTACACATTCTAAATTAAGATTGTAACAATGTAAAAGTTCTAAATTAAGATTGTAACAATTTTTATATATACTTGAAGTCATTGAAATATTTTGTTGTATTAGATGAAAAAAAGAATTTTGTCAAAACTCTTGTCTCATTAAATCATAGGTAAAACTAAAATGATAAATATTAATATAAATTTGTTTTAATCAATAACTGAGAAATAACATACTTGCAAATTAATTAAAATATCAATATTTTTATTGATCATTATTAAATTTTGCTTATTAAAATATTATCATGTTATTTTATAAAATATTGAATTACTTGTGTTTTTTTTGATATATTCTAATTCTCCAGTAATACTTTCTTTCGTACAAAAAATTTTTTATTCAAAATAATTCAATTACGAGATTAAGAACTTTAACAATTATAAAACTTATCAACAAAATGTATTTAGTATATTGGTCATTAGATTATGTTTTTATCAAGTAAAAAGTAAAATTGTAACGCCCCGGAAGAACACCTGGACGTCACACGACGCTTAAGACTATGGGTAGTCCCGAGCTAACCCTTTAAGCCTACTAAACTTGAAACTCATGATAAAAATAAACTCAAAATATGAAATCTTAAAATAACTGAATCATTATCTTAACTGAAAGTCTTAAGCTTGGAAATCTTGAAAACAAACACTCTTGAATCTAAACAGAAAACAGTCGGACAAGCCTCTACTTCTAACTAGAGAGCCACTGGGACAAGACCCAGCTGACCCAAACTCAAACTGAAATCAAATGACTAGAATACTTCAGCAATGTCAAAGTTTGGTAAAGAGGGGGTCCTCAAACTGTGAGGACTCAACAAGCGTCAAAATGTAGGTGGAAATGCTCGTAATTAATCACACTGCTGAAACTGAGCACCAGAACCTACATTATGAAACAATGTGGCACATAGACATATATGTGAATCAGTACTTCTAGAATGTATTGAGCATGTCCAGGTGAATGCATAAGTAAAATAATAACTCAATGTACACATAAGCTATAAAATAACGCATGCTAAGTGTGGATGGCTCACCTTGGGCTTGAAAATAACTAAAGTTGTAAAATCATAAACATGTTTAATGAAGCATAAAGATAAAGTTTGTGAGCCATAACACTTAGTTCTAAAATCTCTACTTATATTCTTTCTTTTTGGGAGGTTCTTCTAACCGACATAAACTATGTGAGCTATCATGGTGTCCAACGCCTTACCCAAGTTAGGGAGAGATGTCCTACCCTTGCCATCGAAATAGAACCTTAATTTAAGTGATCACTATACTTAGCCCACTATGGGCGCTTAAACCTACGGTGGCGCGTAGTTCTGGGGCATGTGACCTTGGATTCATACCCAACTTGGTGCTAAATACTAGTCCCATTTTACTTATATGCTCATGCTTTAGGAAATACATCTTAAAACAACATAAGGGTTTATAATGAAAACCAGTTATGCTTCTCTTTGCTTTTAATTATATTCAAAATGAAAAAATATGGAATCTATATCTTAACTTAGGATCAAAAGATCAATTCTTTCTTTAAATCTTGGTATAAACTTATCAAAAAATCTTAAGAGCATGATCTCCTTGAAATCTCAACACTTAAAACTCAGGGCTTAAAATTCATTCTTTCAACTCATGACAATTTACAACAAAACTTCATGTTCAATATAAATCGTAAATTATTTCAACAATATCAAGTCAAGAAGTGAAAACTCATTCATAATGTAAATCTTGTAAGTTAAAATGTAAACATAAGCAATTCTTGATAAACTTAAAGCTTTAAATCTCCTGAAAATCACATGCTTCAAGAATATAGAAACTTGGGTGTGAACCCTAATTCAAAATAAGTAAATTAAATCTTAAAATCAGGCAGTTTGGGCACACGAGTGGAAGGATAACCTTGTTCATAACCCCACATACCCTAATAGACTTGACTTGGTGGATAAATCTTGACATTAAAACATTGGAGATGATCTTAAAAGATTTTCTTGAAATTCTTGGATTAGGGAACTTAATTCTTGATTTTTTCTTGAAATTCTTGGATTAGGGGACTTAATTCTTGGTTTTTATTAAAGAGAAGATGATGGAATGAATGAACTTGGGGAGGATAATTAGGGTTTGTTCTTGAGAGAGATATGATAAGATTTTGAGATGTTTACTGATGAAATAGGGGGAAAGTAACGCCCCTCAAGGGTTATAAGTCATGGGATGGGAGTTATAAGGGGAGAAAAGACTAAAAAGCCCTTAAAATAAACTTTACAGAAAAGTCTCGGCATTCCTTACGGGTCTACCATATGAATCGTATGGTCGGGATATGAGTTAGACTTGGCAATTCGTATGCAGGACTATGTATGACACAGCTTGATAGTGCTTCAGTATTTTGGCCATAACTTCTCACCCCAATGTCAGATTAAGTTAAAATTGCAATCATTGAAAATATAATTTAATTATCTTTCTATTGGTGGGTCTTGAGATAAGAAATTCTTAGTAAAACAAAACTTATGATAGTTTGAATATAAATATAGTTATGTACATCCCAAGAATTTAATCGCTAACGAAGATTTTGACTTGTCCATGAGCTAAGAGCTATTTGAGGACTTAATATATGTCCAAGTAACTTCTAAAGCTATCAAAACATGAGGTTTGATTCTTGAATTGCCTACTGGTCAGGGTACATGTCACATCTTACGACTCTTACCTTAATGTACGACTAGTATCCATGACTCGTATCTTGGATAGAACCTCAAGGAGTCTACACTGGTGTCCTTATGACTTGGGTTCATATGACTCATGCCCCTCTATATGATTCATAGGGGTCAAGTCATACCTGGAATAGAATGTCAATTCAAACACAATGTCTTGGATATGACTACCACTTACGACTTTAAATAATAAGTTGTCAGCGGCCCAGGAACCAATATAATTATGGGGTATTACAATATCTCCTCCTTGGGAATATTCATCCTTGAATGAGACTGGTTAGACTGACAATATCGAAGAAAGTGAGTTCATATACTAGAAATATGATTATATAACTGAGAGTGAAATATGATACATGAACTGAATTGACATTTGTGAATACATGCAATGACATAAGATGGGTTACATAGTTGAATCTAAAAATGGAAGAGAGTCAATCTGAGGAAAATCTTACCTTAATCTGAATCTGAGTTTGTGCATAAAAGATGAGGGTACTTGGTCTGCATATCTGATTCTGCTTCCCAAGTGGTTCCCTCAATGGACTGATTCTGCCAAAGTACTTTAATCAAGGAGATTTTTTTGTTCCTTAGTCTAGGAATTCGATGATCAAGGATCTCGATTGGTATTTCTTCATAAGAAATACTATCCTGAACATCTGTGCTTTCAAAAGGAACAACAATAGCTGGGTCACTAATACACTTCTTTAATAAGGAGACATGAAACACTGGATGAACTGATGTCAAATCCGCAGCCAACTCAAGCTCATATGTAACTTTCCCAAAACGACTCAAGATTCTATAAGGAATAACATATTAGGGACTAAGCTTCCCCTTCTTGCCAAATCTCTTCACTCCCTTCATGGGAGAGATTTTCAAATAAACTATATCACCAACCTCAAACTCTAGATCTTTCCTTATTACATTTGCATAGGATTGCTGTCGATTCTGGAGTCTTTTTAACCTCTCTCAAATTAACTAAACTTTCTCTGTAGCTTCAAACACTACATATGGACCTATCAATACAGTCTCACCTACCTCAAACCAACCAATGGGAGATCAATATCTCCTCTTATAGAGAGCCTCAAATAGAGCTATCTAAATATTGGAGTGATAACTGTTAGTGTAGGTAAACCTGAGCAATGATAAGTTATCATCCCGACTACCCTTGAAATCAATAACACATTTCCTCAACATGTCCTCCAGGGTCTGAATGGTCCTATTTGCCTGACCATCTGCCTGAGCATGAAAAGCAGTACTGAGGTGAACTTAGTTACCAATACCCTTCTAAAAAGCCTTCCAAAAGTGAGAGGTAAGCTGGGCATCTCTATCTGAAATGATTGACAACAGGGCTCCATGCAACCTAACCAATTCTCTAATATAGATCTTGGAACTATCCTTGGTTGAATTGGAAGTATGGACTGGCAAAAAGGGGCTGAATTGGTCATTCTGTCTATAATAACCCAAATTGAATCATGCTGATGATGTGAACGAAGCAAATATGTCAAAAAATCCATGTTCACCTCTTCCCACTTCCAAGTGGGAATGTTGAACTC
>NC_061114.1:17168792-17184127 GCF_002878395.1 Capsicum annuum | reverse complement strand
AAATCCATGTTCACCTCTTCCCACTTCCAAGTGGGAATGTTGAACTCCTGCATAGTGCCACTAGGCCTTTGGTGATGAACGTTAACCTGTTAACAATTATTATACTTAACTATAAATTTTACAATATTTTTGTTCATTCCACTCCAACAATAGATTTCCCGTAAATCATGGTACATCTTGGTGGCTCCGAGGTGAATAGAGTAACATATACTATACACTTCTGCCAAAATCCGTTGTGTCAAACCATCAACACACAGCATACACAATCTACTCGGGCATCGTAACACACCATTGCCCCCTTGAAAGTTAACATCTATATTCTGTTCTCTAACTGTAATGCCCTGAGTCTACACCCCGGGCGTCACACGGTGCTTACAAGCTCAAAGGATCACAAGCTAACCCATGACTGGTACCTACTGTGAGCACTAAATAGTAATACTGAAAACATATACGGAAATAAAACTGAAAATACCATAAGGTTCATCAATTGAGAATAAGATGCTGAGAACTGATGGCGATACTGTGCATAACTAATAACTACATCTAAAAAATTGAATAACTGGCTGAGCTAGTATGAAAGCCTCTAACTGTCAAATATGGAGTTGATGGGACAAGTCCCCAACTAACCCTGACTGAACTGACTACTGAGCTGCTGAAATAATTAAATAATAACTCTTTCCTCAAAATATGAGGACTCACCACTATATTTGTGGCTGATAGCCTAAGCTGCTAAGTACGGTCAGGAACCTGAGCGTTCGAACCTATGATCTGAGACATGATAGCGCAAAGAAAGAGTATACGCCAGTATGTGGAATATACTGGTCTACTAAGTGAGGTAGGTTGATGATACACGGGTTTATATGCATGAGATGATAACTGACTGAATGAACATCATGAAGTAACTGAATGAGTATACATGTATAACTGTAACTGTTGATTATACTAAACATGCGATACTATGCATGAAATTATACATTATGTATCTGAGATTTATACTGAGATTGAATACTAAATTCTAATGGCAATATAAATGATAACTGCTAACTGCTAACTGGTAACTGATAGCCATTGTCCTGTAGAACTGTCTGAGTTGGGTCAACCCTAATCTGGTAGGAAAACTTATGAAATATATATGTATATATATATATATATATATATATATATATATATATATATGATTGTGTCAACCCAAAACTGGCCGAAGGATGACTAACCCTACCCTGGCTATGTAGTTCTGTAACGCAGGGACTGCTACTAAGGGTCAAACCCTCTGCTAGCAGGAATGCCTCCATCCCTGAGTTCGCTCGGTGCTGAATCCTACTCCCAACTAAATGGACACTGAACTGATTGCTAGACTGTACTAGGCTTGACTGAACTGATACTCATCATGTTGACTGACTGTACTAGATTGAATTCACTGAATTCTGTTAACCGACTAAGTATTACTGTTCTTTACATTTACTGGGACTATTCTATAGCAACTGCAACTAAGTAAACAGCTTGATTTTGGGTAATAAATACCCTCAGGACTCGATAGCATTAATAATAATAAGACATACCAATTCTTGAAAACATAACAATAGTCAATTGTTCACAATGCAATCTCTAATACATTTTGTCAAATACTTGGAAGTCATGAACTTGTACAAGAATGAGAACACATGCTAACATGTCATAATTACACTATTCAATTCATATAGACATTCTATCAAATACTTGCAAGGCATAGCTTTAAAATGGAAATAGTTTAAACATGTAGTAATAGCATGATCTCAATACAAAGATTACCAATGGATCATAAATGCACAGATAATTCACTTAGGTATTTTGTCGAACACTTAGGAGGCCTAACCTTGTACTTGGACATGAACAACATGCTAATGCATCATGACTACAACAACCAATTGATAATTCGAGCGTTTTTACATGGGAATTATATCAATCACGTATATGTTATCTCATATTCATGAAACTTGCAATTAAATCATGAATTAAAACCCATCTAACCACACAAAAATGAACATAATTCAATCTATACATGGGAATCATAATTTAAGTTTTAAAAAGAGTTCTTGAACTCCAAGGGTGGAAGGAAACCCAATGATGAACACCTAACATACCTTGATTTTTGATTTCTTGAAGATTGTTGGGGATTTATTGGAACTTGATCTTGAACTTGATGAACTAGGATTTTATTTCTTGAGAGAATTTTATGAATAAAGAATGAATTTTGCCCTTTAGGAGGCTTGATATCGTGTTAAGGATGAATAATGTAATGGGAAAAAGACCCATTTTCCCCTACAAACTGGGATAATAAAATGCTGGATGGGGTCTTCATCGCACCGTGACCCTTGCTTGGGTCAAGCGACCCTCGTGATGTGACTTCTGCTTGGGTCAAGCAGCCCTCGTGGAGTGACCCAGAGCCTCGGTCAACTGTTCCTCGTGACATGGCCTTATCGTGACCCCTTGCTATTTTTGGACATCCAAACTCACCTTTACGCTAGTCAAAAAGATTCAAAACTCCCCTTAGATGACCTACATGTGACCCTAATCGTGAATCAACTTAGAATTTGGTATTTTAAGGCCGGGAAGGTCGAATTAAAATTCATCAAAGTTTGAAGGCCCTAGAAATGACTAAGTGTTAATACTTAGCTGAATTTTATTTAAGTATGGGACCTCTTTTAGCATGCTATATAGAACTGAAATGACTAGGACTTTGTGGGGTCTTACAATATCTTGCCCTTGGGAATATTCATCCTCGAATAAGACTGACTGAACTGAGAGGACCTAAGGAACTATACTTATACTGACATGCATAACTGAAGCATGACTGAATTCTGGAGACATGACACATTTTTGAACTATTTCATGAATGCATGATTGATATGAAAGTGTTATGCAGTTGTAACTGATTATAACAAAAAGTAAATCTAAGGAAAACTGTTACCTTAGGATGAGTCTGAGTTTGCGCAGAAGAGGTGAGAGTACTTGGTTTGCATGTCTGGTTCCGCTTCTTAAGTATCTCCCTAGACAGACTGATTCTACCAAAGAACTTTTACCGAAGGAACTTCTTTGTTCCTTAGTCTGTGAATATGATGATCAAGGATTTGGACTGGGACTTCCTCATAAGAGAGACCATTCTGAATATTTTAACTCTCTCTAGGAATTATAACTACTGGGTCAGAATACACTTCTTTTGCAAGGAGACATGAAACAGTGGATGCACTGATGCTAAGTTTACAGGTAACTCAAGCTCATAAGCTACCTTACCGAAACAACTCAGAATCCTAGGAGGACCAACATATCGGGGACTAAGCTTCCCCTTCTTGCCAAATCTCTTCACTCCCTTCATGGGAGAGATTTTTGAAAAAACATAATCTCCAATTATAAATTTGAGATCTTTCCTTCTCACTTCTGCATATGATTTCTTCAGCTCTAAGTTGTCTTAAGCCTCTATCTAATTAACTTCACTTTCTCTAAAGCATTAAACACCAAGTCAGACCCTACTACTATGGCCTTACGTACACCAAATAACCCAATGGGATATCTACACCTTCTCTCATAAAGAGCATTAAATGAAACTATCTGTATACAGGAATGGTAGTTGTTATTATAAGGAAACCCAATCAAAGGCAAGTGATCATCCCAACTAACCTTAAGGTCGACAACACACACCCTTAGCATATCTTCTAAGGTCTGAATGGTCCTTTCTACTTGACCATCTATCTGAGGTTGGAAGGCTGTACTGAGGTGAACTTGGGTACCAAGACCCTCTTAAAAGGCTTTCCAAAAGTAAGAGGTGAACTGTGTATCTCTATCTAAAAGGATGGACAACAGGATACCATGCAATCTGACCAACTCTTTGACATAGAGCTTGGCATAATCCTCGGCTGAATAAGAGGTCTGAACTGGCAAGAAATAGTTGATTTGGTCATCCTATCCATAATAATTCAAATCGAATCATGCTATTGATGAGTACGAGGCAAACCCATCACAAAGTCTATGTTCATTTCTTCTCACTTCCAAGTGGGAATACTGAATTCCTGCATAGACCCATAGGCTTCTAATTCTCAATATTAACTTGCTGACATGTTGAGCACTTAGCTACAAACTCTATAATATCTCTCTTTATCCAAGTACACCAATAGACTTCCCGTAAGATGCGGTACATCTTAGTGGCACCTGGATGAATCGAGTAGTACACACCATACGCTTCTGCAAAGATCTTCTATCTCACTCCATCCATACACGACACATACAATCTACCCTAACAACGTAACACACCATCTCCCCTTGGGAGACCTCTTCTTTCTGAGATCTAACTGACTCTTTCAGCTTAACTAAACTGGAATCTCTGTCCTACCTTTCTTTCACTTCAAAAACCAAAGATGATTCTGAACTACCCAAATACTACCCTCAGCCGAATCAACCAATCAGACACCTAGCCTAGTAAGCTGATGAACTTTCTAAACTAACTTCTTCTTACCATCCTCAACGTGAGCAACACTACCCATGGAAAACCTACTGAGGGCATCTGCCACTATATTGTCCTTACCCAAATGTTACAGAACACTCATGTCATAGTCTTCAACAGCTCTAACCACCTTCTTTGACGCAAGTTTAAGTCTTTCTAAGAAAATACATACTGTAGGCTTTTATGGTCTATGAACACATCAACATACACCCAATACAAATAGTGCCTCCAAATATTTAAGGCACACATAACGGCTGCTAGCTCTAGATCATGGGCGGGATAATTTTTTTCATGAGGCTTAAGCTGTCTAAAGGCATAGATCACAACCTTACCCCTCTGCATCAAAACACTACCCAAGCCAACTCAAGAAGCATCACAATATAAAACAAATCCATCTGAACCGTTAGGCAAAGTCAAAACTAGGAATGTAGTGAGTTGAGTCTTCAACTCTTGAAAACTCTTCTCAAAAAGATCTGACCACTAGAATTTGACTTACTTCTGAGTCAATCTGTACATGGGGGATGAAATAGATGAAAATCCTTCAACAAACCATCGATAATAGCAAGCCAAACCCAAGAAACTCCTAATATCCAACGGAGAGATGGGTCTAGGACTATTTTTGACTGCTTTAGTCTTTCAAGGATCAACTCTAATGCCATTACCAGAAACTATATAACCAAGAAAAGCTAAAAACCTTAACCAAAATTTGCACTTACTGAATTTGGCGAACAACTTATGGGCTCTGAGAGTCTGTAATACCATCTAACATTATAGATGTTATTATTTTCACTGCAGGAGTAGAAAAAAATGTCATCGCTAAAAACTATGACAAACATTTCCAAGTACGGCTTGAGCACACGGTTCATCAAGTCCAAGAAAGCTTCTAGGGCATTAGAAAGACCAAATAACATGACTAGAAATTCAAAGTGATCATACCGAGTTCTAAGAACTATTTTTCAGAATGTCACATTCTCTGACTCTGAGCTGATGATAGCATGATCTGAGGTCTATCTTAGAAAAGTAATTAGCACCCTGAAGTTGGTCAAACAAGTCATCGATTCTAGGAAGTGGGTACTTAATCGATGGTGACTTTGTTCAACTAACGGTAGCCAATACATAATTTATGAGAATCATTAATCTTGCGCACAAATAGAACTGGTGCACCCCAAGGGATATGCTGGGTCTGATGAATCCCTTATCTAGGAGATCCTTCAATTGTTCTTTTAACTATTTAAGTTCAGATAGAGCCATTCTATATGGAAGAATAGAGATGGGCTAAGTATCAGGAAGTAGGTCTATTCCAAAATTAATTTCCCTTTTGGAAGGAAATTTAGGAAGTTCTACAGGAAACACATCTAGGAATTCACTTGTGACTAGAACTGACTCAAGAATAGGAGTCTCAGAACTAGAATCCTTAACTTGAACAAAATGATAGACACACCCCTTGGATATTATTTTTCTTTCTTTATGGTATGAAATAAGTAGAACCTTAAGCGCTGAGCAACTACCCCTCCATTTTAGGATAGGTTCATATGGGAACTGGAAATAGACAACTCTGTTTCTATAATCAACTGATGCATATCATGAATGAAGCCATTCCATGCTGAGAATAATGTCAAAATCTGTCATCTCTAACTCTATTAAGTTTGCTGAAGTAACTTTTTGAGATACCATAACAGGACAGTTCCTGTATACCCACCGAGCTATGATAGGTTTATGTACTGGGGTAGAGACTAAAAAAGGCTCTGCTAGGATTTCGGAACTGACTCTGAAGTCAACAACTATGTATGGAGCTACAAAGGACAAATAAGCTCCTAAATCTAGAAAAGCATAAACATGTAAATGGTAAAATTACAACATACCAGTGACCACAACAAGAGACTTTTCCTGATCCTGTCGGGACTAGAGTGCATAGACCTTGTTTGCGCGCTGCCCACTAGTGGCACTGGAAGTGGCACCCTACTGAAACAGGTGGCCGGACTGAGCTAGGGGATGATTATGATGACTCTGGAAACCCACCTGAGTAAACTTTCTAATTATATGACCTATTTTGCCACACCCAAAACATATATCACTGCCAGACCTGTAGATACCTTGATAGTTTTAGCTATACTTCTGATAGAGAGGATTTGTTCGGGCACTACTAATACTACCCTGAGATCTGGAGTCTTACGCTCTATCCTTATTACTATTTTTGAATTTTAGCACTGGAGCTTTGGCTGAGGACGAAAATGGGACTGAAGATTTTAGGCAGAACTGAGGGCGATTACCACCCTCTGACTTAGGCTGACTGAAGTTGAAGCTACCTATTCTAGCCTTCTTATTCTCCCTCTCTTTCTCCTTAGTTTTCTGCTCCTCAATCTATTGAGCATGTACCATCAACCTGGAAAAGTCCATCTCCCTTATCAGCATTGTAGTCCTACACTTCTTGACCACACTGTTAGATACACCTAACACAATCTTTCTCATCTTAGAACTTCTATCAGCTACCATATAAGAAGCATACCGGTCCAACTAAGTAAAATTAAGGAATACTCCTTCACTATTATGTTTCCCTATTTAAGATTAATAAACTCTAAAACCTTAGCTTTCCTCAACTCCAACTGGAAGAACCTATCTAGAAAGGAAGTACCAAACTCTTCCCATTCTATGAGCCCTGCATCTGCGCCCCTATCTACCTTCCACTGCTTGAACTATGTGTAAGCCACATACTGTAACTAATAGGAAGCTAACTCAGCCTCTCACTAGTGGTTACCCCCATAATATATGTTACCTTCTGCATCATGTCAAATAATTCCCGTGGGTCCTCTTCAGACTTAGACCCTGTAAATAATAGAGGGTTCATTCGAGTGAAGTCCTAAATTCTAGTTGCAGTAGTAATGGCCACTAGGTTGGCCTGAACAGTAACTGCGCGATCATTCTAGGCTGCTATATACTGAGCTAGAGTGGTGAAAGCTTCTCTAAATTCTATGTGAGAAATGTGCTCATTCATGGGATCTTCCTAAACAGGTAGAGGTGCAGGTTGATTTCCAGTTCTTCTTTCGTTGGTCTTTTTGGAAGGCATATTTTGTAAATAGAAGGGAAAATTAGATTAGACAGAGAGTTCAACTTGATCTAATGCTCACTTGCATGATATGAACACTGAAGGAAGGGAAATTTTTCGTAAAATGCCTCATAGCCTCTTCTCCATAAGTGTGGCTCGCTACACACCTATTCACAAGACTCTACTTGACGCGGCTTTCAGACTTCCTAGGAATCTTTAGAACCTTAGGCTCTGATACCAAGTTTGAAATGCCTCGATTCTATACCCTAGATGTCACATGGTGCTTACAACCCTGAAAGATCACAAACTAACCCATGCCTAATACCTGCTCTAAGCATTAAATAGTAAAACTGAAAATATATGGAAAAATAAAACTAAAAATGACATAAGGTTCATAAACTGCAAATAAGATACTGAATACTGATGGAAATACTAAGTATAACTGATAACAACATTTGAAAAATTGAATAACTGGTTGAGCTAGTCTGAAAGCCTCGAACTATCTGAATATGGAGTTGATGGGAAAAGTTCCCAACTAACCCTGACTGAACTAACTATTGAACTGCTGAAATAATAAAATGATAACTCTGTCCTTAAAATATGAGGACTCATCACTATATCTGCTGTTGGTAGCCTAAGATGCTAAGTACGGTCAGGAACCTGAGCGTCCGAACCTATGATATGAGACATCATAGCGCAAAGAAAGAGTATGCATCAGTATGTGGAGTATACTTGTATGGTAAGTGAGGTAGGCGATGACAGATGGGTTTATATGCATGAGATGATAACTGACTGAATGAACACAACAAAGTAACTGAATGAGTATACTTGCAAAACTGTAACTACTAAATATACTGAACAAGCGATACTGTGTATGAAATTATACATCATGTATCTAAGATTTATACTGAGATTGAATACTAAATTCTAATGGCAATATAAATGATAACTGATAACTAATAGCCATTGTCCTGTAGAACTGTTTGAGTTCTTTACTGAATACTGAGACTAAAACTATAACTGTGGGAGCGTTCACATAACCGACATACCCCTATATATAAATTAATTTGGGGTCCTATCTGTGACCCCAGTTTGAAGGGTGTTAGCACTTTACCACAAAATACTAACAAAGTTGGGTCAACCCTAATCTGGCAGGAAGACTTATGAAATATATATATATATATATATATATATTTATATATGGTTGCATCAACCCTAACCTGGCCGAAGGATGACCCTACGCTGCAGGGACTGCTACTAAGGGTCAAACCCTCTACTGGCAAAAATGCCCCCATCCCTGAGTTCGCTCGATGCCGAATTCTACTCCCAACTGAATGGACACTGAACTGATGGCTAAACTATACTAGGCTTGACTGAATTGATACTGATCCTGTTGATTGACTGTATTAGATTGAATTCACTGAATTCTATTAACTTATTGAGTATTACTGTTCTTGACATTCACTAGGACTATTTTATAGCTACTGCAACTAAGTAAACAACTAGATTTTGGGTAATAAATACCCCCAGGACTGGATAGCATCAATAATAATAAGACATAGCAATTCTTAAAAATATAACATAGTCAATTGTTCACAATGCAATCTCTGAGACATTTCGTCAAATATTTGGAAGTCATGAACTAGTACATGAATGAGAACACATACTAACGTGTCATAATTACACTATTCATTTCACATAGACACTTTATCAAACACTTGCAAGGCGTAGCTTTAACATGGAAGTAGTTTAAACATATAGTAATAGCATGAGCTCAATACTAAGATCACCCATGGATCATAAATGCATAGTTAATTAACTTAGGCATTTTATCAAACACTTAGGAGGCCTAACTTTGTACTTGGGCATGAACAACATGCTAATGAATCATGACTACAACAACCAATTCACAATTCAAGGGTTTTGACATGGGAATTAGATCAATCACATACATGCTATCTCATATTCATGAAACTTGAAATTAAAACTTGAATTGAAACCCATCCAACACGACAAACATGAACATAATTCAATCCATACATAGTAATCATAATTTTAGTTTTTAAAAAGAGTTCTTGAACTCTAAGGGTAGAAGGAAACCGAAGGATGAATACCTAACATAGCTTGATTATTGATTTCTTGAAGATTGTTGGGGATTTCTTGGAACTTGATCTTGAACTTGATGAACTGGGGTTTTTTTTTCTTGCAAGGATTTTCTGAACAAAGAATGAATTTTCCCCTTTAGGAGGCTTGATCTCGTGTTAAGGATGAATAATATAAGTGTAAAATGACCCATTTTCCCCTACTAACCCAGATAATAAAATACTGGATGGGGTCCTCATCACATCGCGACCCTTTCTTGGGTCAAACAGCCCTCACGACGTGACCCATGCTCGGGTCAAGTAGTCCTCATGGTGCAACCCTGAGCCTGGGTCAACTGGCCCTCGCAGCAAGGCCCTATCACGACCCCTTGCTATTTATGGATAGCCAAACTCACCCTTACGCTAGTCCACAAAATTCAAAACTCGCCTGAGATGACCTATAAGTGACCCTGATCATGAATCAACTTGGAAATTGGTATTTTAAGGATGGGAAGGTCAAACTAAAATTCATCAAAGTTTGAAGTCCCTAGAAATGACCAAGTCCTAACACTTAACTAAATTTTTTCTAAGTCTGGGACCTCTTTTAACATGCTATATAGGACTAAAATGACTAGGACTTTTCGGGGTCTTACAATATCTCCCGCTTAGGAATACTTGTTCTCGAATGAGACTGACTGAACTGAGAGGAACTGAGAAACTATACTGATACTTACAAACATAACTGAAGCATAACTGAAATATGGAGACATGACACATGTTTGAATTGTTTCATGAATGCATGAATGATATGAGAGTGTTATGCAACTATAACTAAGTATAGAAAAAAGTAAATCTAAGAAAAAATGTAACCTTAGGCTGAGTCTGAGTTTTCGGAGAAGAGGTGAGAGTACTTGGCCCCATATGTATTCTTTTTCTTCTCAAGTAGCTCCCTCGACGGACTGAATCCGTCAAAGAACTTTGACCAAAAGAGCTTCTTTGTTCTTTAGTCTGCAAAGATGATGATCAAGTATTTCGATTGGGACTTCCTCATCAGAGAGACTGTTTTGAACATCTACACTCTATATAGGAACTACAACCGCTGGGTCACCTATGCATTTCTTTGGCAAAGAGACATGAAACACAGGATGCACTAATGCTAAGTCTGCAGGTAACTCAAGCTCATAAGCTACCTTACTGAAATGACTCAGAATCCTATAAGGACCAACACATCAGGTTCCAAGATTCCCCTTCTTGCTAAATCTCTTCACTTCCTTCGGGAGTGATTTTCAAATACACTTAATCACCAACCTCAAATTTGAGATCTTTCCTTCTCTCATGTGTATAAGATTTCGGTCAGATCTGAGCTGTCTTAAGCCTCTCTTTGATTAATGGTACTTTCTCTAAAGCATTAAACACCAAGTAAGGCCCCACTACTACCGCCTTACCTACCCCAAACCAAACAATGGGATATCCACATCTTCTTCTATAAAGAGCCTCAAATAGAGCCATCTGTATACTGGAATGGTAACTGTTATTATAAGCAAACCCAATCCAAGTCAAGTAATTATCCAAACATTCATTAAGGTTGACAACACATGCCCTTAGCATATCTTCTAAAGTATGAATGGTCCTTTCTGCTTGACCATCTATCTGAGGGTGGAAGGCTGTACTGAGGTGAACTTGGGTACCAAGACCCTTTTGGAAGGTTTTCCAAAAGTGAGAGGTAAACTTCATACCTCTATCTGAAATAATGGACAATAGGACGCCATGCAATCTAACTAACTTTCTGACATAGAGCTTGGCATAATCTTAGACTGAATAAGAGGTATGAATTGGCATAAAATGAGCTGATTTGGCCATCCTGTCCAAAATAACCCAAATCGAATCATGCTATTGACGAGTACGAGGCAAACCCATCACAAAGACTAAGTTCACTTCTTCCTACTTCCAAGTGGGAATACTGAACTCCTGCATAGACCCACTAGGATTCTGATGCTTAATCTTAACCCTCTGAAATGTTGAGCACTTTTCTATAAACTCTGCAATATCTTTTTTTATCCCAGTCCACCAAAACACTTCCCGCAACTTATGGTACATCTTAGTGGCCCCTGGATGAATCGACTAGCGCGCCCCATGTGCTTTTGTAAGGATCTTCTGTCTCACACCATCCACACACAGCACACACAATCTACCCTAACAACGTAATACACCATCTCCCCCTTGGGAGAAAACCTCTACTTTTTGAGTTCTAGTTGACTATTTTAGATTAACTAAATTGGGATCTCTGTCCTACTTTTCTTTCACTTTGAGAACCAAAGATGATTCTGAACTACTCTGCACCCAAACACTACCCTCAGCCGAATAAACTAAATGGACACCTAGACTGGTAAGATGATAAACTTTCTAAACTAAATTCTTCTTACCATCCTCAACGTAAGAAACACTACCCATGGGCAACCTAGTGAGGGCATCTACCACTATATTTTCCTTTCCCGGATGATATAGAACACTCATGTCATAGTCTTTCAACAGCTCTAACAACTTTTTGTGATATAAGTTTAAGATTTTATGAGAAAATACATACTGTAGGCTTTTATGGTCTGTGAACACATCAACTTGTACCCCATATAAATAGTGCCTACAAATATTTAAGGCAAACAGAACAACTACTAGCTCTAAATTATGGGTGGGATAATTCTTTTCATGGGGCTTAAGTTGTCTAGTGGAATAGGCAACAACCTTACCCCTCTGCATCAAAACACACCCCAATCCAACTTTAGAAGCATCACAATATACAATAAATCCATCCGAACTGTCAGGCAAAGTCAAAACTGGGCTGTAGTGAGTTGAGTCTTAAACTCCTAAAAACTCTTCTCACAAGGATCTGACCACTAGAATTTGACTTTCTTCTGAGTCAATCTGGATATAGGGGATGAAATAGACAAAAATCCTTCTACAAACCATCGATAATAGCCAGCCAAATCCAAGAAACTCCTGATATCTGATGGAGAGATGGGTCTAGGCCAGTTTCTCATTATTTTGGTCTTTCATGGATCAACTCTAATGCCATCACTGGAAACTATATAACCAAGGAAAGATACTGACCTTAGCCAAAATTCATACTTACTAAATTTGTCAACAACTGATGGGCTCTGAGATTCTGTAATACTATTCTGAGATTGTCGACGTGATCATTTTCATTGCAGAAGTAAACAAAAATGTCATCGCTAAAGACTATGACAAACATTTCCAAGTACGGCTTGAGCACACGGTTCATCAAGCCCAAGAAAGCTTCTGGGGCATTAGAAAGACCAAATAACATAACTAGAAATTCAAAGTGACCATACCGAGTTCTAAAAAATATTTTCAGAATGTAACATTCTCTGACTCTGAGCTGATGATAGCCTGATCTGAAGTCTATATTAGAAAAGTAATTGGCACCCTGAAGTTGGTCAAACAAGTTATCGATTCTAGGAAGTGGGTACTTAATCTTGACGGTGACTTTGTTCAACTGACGGTAGTCAATACACATTTTATGAGAATCATTAATCTTGCGCACAAATAGAACTGGTGCACCCCAAGGGGATATGCTGGGTCTGATGAATCCCTTATATAGGAGATCCTTCAACTGTTCTTTTAACTATTTAAGTTCAGATAGAGCCATTCTATATGGCGGAATAGAGATGGGCTAAGTATCAGGAAGTAGGTCTATTCCAAAATTAATTTCCCTTTTGGAAGGAAATTTAGGAAGTTCTACAGGAAACACATCTAGGAATTCACTTGTGACTTGAACGGACTCAAGAATAGGAGTCTCAGAACTAGAATCCTTAAATCAAACAAGATGATAGACACACCTCTTGGATATTATTTTTCTCGCTCTAAGGTATGAATCAAGTTGACCCTTATGCGCTGAGGTACTACCCCTCTATTCTAGGACAGGTTCATTTGGAAACTGGAAATAGACAACTATGTTTCTACAATCAACTAAAGTATAACTTGAATGAATCCAATCCATGACGAGAATGACGTCAAAATCTTTTATCTCCAACTCTATTAAGTCTACTGAAGTACCTTTTTGAGATACCATAACCGGACAGTTCATGTATAACCACCAGGCTATGATAGGTTTACTCACTGGGGTAGAGACTGAGAAAGGATCTACTAGGATTTCAGGACTGACTCTGAAGTCAACAACTATGTAAGGAGTTACAAAGGACAAAGAAGCTCCTGAATATAGCAAAGTATAAACATGTAATTGGTAAACTTGTAACGTACCAGCGACTACATAAGGAGAACTTTCTTGATCTTATCGGGACTATAGTGTTTAGAACCTATTTGGGTGCTGCCCACTGGTAGGACAGGAAGTGGCACCCTACTAAAACGGGCAGCTAGACTGAGCTGGGGGATGATAATTTTCACGACCTGAGTCGATGCCCTGGCCGCAACGGGCATCCTAGACCATGAAGGCTCAAGAGCCTTTCTTTAACTGGCAATCATATACACCATTCATACACTAAGTGGAAATACGGAAATACATAACAAAACGGAATCATGATCAACTTTTATTTCAAACTACTCAATACTGCATTGAGTTTATAAAGATAAAAAATATCTAACATTAGTCTGCGAAATCTCTAGCAACTGAAATGACATCTGTCTGACATTTGGGACAAGGCCCCTAGTCGGACCATGAATCAAAATGAAATAACAATAACAAGTTCTAATACAGGCCTTCCGAAGTAAGGGAGGCTCACCAGCTGTAAACTTCTGACAAGTCAATCTACTGCTTAACGGAACTCCAGGACTATGTCTCAAAATCCTGAAATATATGGGGTCAATACAGATGTACTGGTACACAGAACAATCCAAAACAAAATATGTATTTTTATAAAACATAGGTGAGAGTATTTCATAAATCACGTACCATCTTGAAATAGTTGAAAATACATGGAAATAATCTGAAACTTTCAAAACACATTCCACAAATCATGACTCTACTCAAAACACAAACACCCTACAACTCTGCTATTCCATGGGCTATATGGAGTCCACCCTTGACTCAGCGGCCAAGCCCCTAACCCAAGTTTGTCGCAAGGGTTGGAGTCTCTATTTCTATATTATGCCATAGGGCCATCCCCAATGTACAATTTCCCTTTCGTGTATCATAAACTCGTGTCAGGAAATCACAGTTTTGGGCAATGTGTCATTTGACTCATACCTTTTTCGGGTAACCATCTAAGTCTCTTAAGCTCAGTTTTAGATTCTTTAAACCATATTTTCTTTGAAAAGTTATTTGTTTCTCAATATTTTAGGGCACATCAAATTAGGGTATCGTCTACCCAGACTTGCAAGTCGTGTGACAACATCTCTACTGCCCTTACCTTATTTCAAAAGATGTTTATTAACCACCCAAAAGCTCTTCTATTTGAACAAAAGTTCATATTTCAAAACAGTTGAAAAATCAAACCATTCTCAATATTTATTCTGTGGTGGTCACCCTTTTTCAATCACTTCAAAACCATTCTAAATAAGAATTATGATCATTATACAATAAGTAAAAACACTCTTTCATTACTTCATGAAAACAACTAGTACAATTCATCTGTAATATTCCATCTATAGATCTAAGCTTTCAACAGTTTGTTAATTCAATTCACAATATGTAAATCCAATGAAATTTGTAGTAAAAGAGGAAATCACAAGTCTCATTCTCTCATTAACTTCTCAATGTTGACAT
>NC_061114.1:17084821-17168692 GCF_002878395.1 Capsicum annuum | reverse complement strand
ATATACTTTAAAACTATTTTAAAAATAGTAAAATCCATGCCCATGAGATTTGGGATAGTCCCGCGTACCTTAATTGCGAAGAATCACAAATAAATTTTGAAAAGATTTGATCTTTAACCTTAGTTGTTTTTCTCCTATTGTGTTCTTGAGATATTAACTAGGGATTTCTTTGAGAGTTAATACGTTATTATTGGATCTAATACTGTTTAAGGTTATTTAGGGATGGAATTTGGGTGAGGAAATATGACTAAAGTGCCCCTAGACCCTTTTAGAATCGAAATAATGTGTAAAACCACTTTAAATTCGTGTCAGATTTTGTGTTGGGGCACAGTCGACACGACACGTCAAGATCGCATCGGCTTACTTCCTCACACGAAAAATGCCATAACTTTTCGCTCGGTTATTGAATTTTAATGAAATTGGTATCGTTGGAAAGCTAATTAAATTATATACAATTTAGTGGGTCTTGAGCTGAAAAATTCTATGTTTATCGAAAGTTATACACATCCAAATTAGACCTTTGTAGAATCAAATATCAAACTTTGGATGAATGAATGACCCTTAGCTCAACTTTGCTCCAAGTGATTTTTATAAACACTTTTCACCTCATAATCACTTCATACACTAGGTGAAAGATCATGACACATGAATTTAAATATAAACCATGGAATTAGAGTTTACATACGTAAAAACAATGGTTTGATTTCTAGCTCAAAAATGTAGGGTGCTACATTATCTCCCCCTTGGGATCATTCATCCTCGAATGATGGGTTAGGACTTTTTGAAGTTATAAAATTGTAAATAAACAACGAAACCTCGCATTGAACGTGTTTTCTTAACAAAATATGTAAAGGCATCAAACAAGATTCGCGATAACTCCTAGTGAAACGTGAAAGCACGAAACATGGGATAATGAGAATTTACATAGGGATGATATTGCACATGAGTTTTATGAATCATAATCATCACAACATATGGTAGGGGTTTCTTTGATGATCATAGACCTAATTTATATTGCTACTAAGCATGAAATAAGATTTCGCGGAAGATAGAATTAGAAGCATTCTCTACCTTACAAAGTACCACGAATAGACTTAAACTTAGAGGTATTAATCGTCTACACCCCCAAACAATAAATAGCGTACTTCATACTCGCCAACTTACAATCCTACAATAACACATCTAGCCACAAAAATTTGAGTCCCACTACTTAGTACTGCTATGTTGAAGCCTAAATCAGAGTTAAAAGGTGCTAACTTAAGCTACGGGACCCTGTACAATATTTCTTCACCTTATCACTACCATAATACACACTCGAGATTTTAGTTAGAGAGTACTAACCATATAGCACATAGATTTTTGTTTTCAGAAACTACAATATTCAAGCCTAATCATTACTACACCCACCACATGGATCTCCCCACTAAGACCAACAATTTCAATCACTCTCATAAATATTTTTGCCACATTTGTCCTTCTTAGCTATTTCACAAAACAAAAGTTCATCTCCTCCTTCCCTCTTTAATTCTATAACCTTAGCTCAAGAAATCATATCCAAAAATTTTCACCTTCAAGAACATTTACTCCCCTACCTAAAACATCACCACGCTTTCACAGCCACCATCATACTAACATACAGAGAGTCATTGAGGGACCCGAGCTCAAACATCATGAATAAAAGTAAAACTATTAGATCATAACTTATACTTATTGCACTACTCAAGGAGGGACATGAAATGAAGATACGATAAAATCAACACGAAGTGCTCCATATATCAAGTGTCTGGATCATAAGTAGAGAGTCGTTCGGAAGAAACACAATGCAACATGAATTCTTAGGATAGGGCACAGTGATAAAACATTAGTGTACATCTCAAGATAAAATAAGGGAAAGATACTGAATCCCTCCTGGACCCAGAAATTAGTAAGACAAACTAGGCACCAACACATTAAGCAACATACCACGTCGGTCCCTACCAACACGATTCCTAGTGTGATGCATTGACAACGCATTGACCCACTATTTTGATCATTTAAACATGTCTCAAACGTCTTCTGAAAAATCCAAAACTTTCCTGAGACACCCTTTTTACTCCCCTGACCATGAATTAACTCAAAAATCTACGTCTCATGGTCGGAAAGATTAATTTAAAAATCATAAAAGTTAAGAGCTCAGAAATATGGCTAAGTCTTCTAATACTTAGAAAAATTTAGGTTGTAATCCCTTTATACATGCAACTAATAGTGGTATTGAGTCGAGAATGGTATGGGGTGTCATATTTCAACTAAGACAAATACTTCCACTTGAAGCGATTGCTCCTCATTTAAGGAACTGAGATTTTTCATGAGTTTGCATAAAGTTTATCACTTTGGATAAACCCAACATAGAATGTATCGATGACATGTAAAAACATATTTCCTTAGGACCTAGCATGCTGGCAGACATAGATTTTCATGGATCACGAACAACATAACATATGGCTTGAATACATGAAAGACTGGATTACTGAGAGACATAAATGCTTCTAGTCTGGAAGTCAGATCATGAACATAAGTCCATAGAGTACTCGAACCATAGGCATAGACATGACATGATCAAATGACGTAATACATTAGTAGGATACTCTCCTAAATTGAAGTAGAAGAATTATGCTTGAGTAGAAATAGATTTATCATGGTTTCTCCCCATACTTATCATGCTAAGAATATTTGGGAACTACCTTAATTCACCATCTTTCTTAGATCAAAGTCACAATCCTAGACTTACAGACATATCCCTACATCAAAATCTACAACCATAACTCTCCACAATAATTTTGAATAAAACCACCCTACTTTCTTTCTAGGACATCCCCCTTTCAGAGACACTAACACAACTTTCTATAACCCCCAAAATCATCGACTTACAACTAACATTATCATAGGCATATACACCTATGCTTTTAAATACTTAATGCTCCATCTCCACTTCCTTAGAATGCTATTATTACACCTCTAATCACATAACCTACAACTGCACAAAATCTGTAAGACTATACCAAGGGCACATATTGCCTACCTATTTTCCTCAATTTAACTCTAAAGAGCACCACACAACAACTTCCTAGACTTCTCCATACTACAAGATTCAAGAATTAAATCCAGGTACACAAAACACTTATACACATAAAACTTTATTTAGCAACCTGCTACCAGGGGTTCAACTTATTCCCAAATACTCACATTCTCATCCACTTAAAAATTCAACCACAATTCATCATTTTAACACTCATCCTCATGTACATATATACCTCATGATTACCACTTAAAATTTTCATAAATCATCAACCTAGGCCATTTCACACATCACATCAAGCCTGCTAATTAATCCACA
The DNA here is from genome assembly GCF_002878395.1 of Capsicum annuum. Lineage (NCBI taxonomy): Eukaryota > Viridiplantae > Streptophyta > Magnoliopsida > Solanales > Solanaceae > Capsicum > Capsicum annuum. The sequence continues at coordinate 17,165,319 of NC_061114.1, read as the reverse complement.
AAACATGCATCATTAATCTTAAGATATTATTCTCACCACTACACTCCATACCGAAACTCCATATCTAAAGTTCAAGCCTGTTGTCTATCCTCAATTATTTACCACTGGTATAGCATGACACATACTAACTAGTCCATCAAATTGGGAAGTCAACCCAAATACTTCACTTCACTTAGCTACTACCTACAATCACAACCTCATGATAACCTCATTATTATAACTCAAAATCCACTACATACCTTCTCACCTGAAGTGCTAGTATACTACTACTAAAGAAAGGACCATAAAAAGGGTAAAGTCACATGATAGGATTAGTCAATCTTAATCTTATAATATAATCCATTTCAATCTTATCAGCATATTCTATTTTCTAACATCTTACTTACTTACCCAATCGTACATCACAGTGATCTTCAAAATTCAATAAACACTAATGAGTCTCTACTTACAACTTATTAACTAAGCTACCCCTTTCTATTTACAACCTATAATAGATTTCTATAACCACCATAACTATCCACTCTAGGCTCCTTCCTTAATTTTAATAGATAATAATCATAGCCAACAACTTCCTTAACAGACTACCATACAATCTACAAATATTGCTACCACATTATTCTATCACTACAATGGCAACCCACTCCTCAATCCATGATTATGCTACTAACTATTTATTTATGCAAATGTCACCCTCACTCTGAATGCTAATCTTATGACTTCATGTTACCAACTTCTAGACCATCTCACTACTAATAGGTCATGACACTTTAACATATACTACTACTCGGGTGGAAATACAGTTCCAACATTATTCTACACATCTTTATCCTTAAACATGAAATCTGCAAAAAAATTTTATTAAAGGAGACAGAATACACTCCATACCTTAGGCTCAACCGTACGACTGATGCAGATAGGGGTATATACTTAAATAAACACACTTTAAAGCACTCATGGACTCCTCTTAAGTCCTTGTGCAAATTCATAACTTTATGAACAACTCAATCAGAGAGAACCACATCATTGGGGAGTTAGACTCTTAGATTTGTATCGAATTGATAATGAGGCACGGACCATAAAATTAGAACGACGAATGAATTTAGATGACTTTCTTATAGACAACTCTATAGCATGAACTAGAATATGAAAGAATAAGAAACAAATCCTAAATGCTCGATAGCCTCTTCATTATAAATGTGGTGCACATTACACCCATAAGCAAGACTCTACTAGACACAATTTTGCAAACTCCCTGGGACCATGAACCATACTCTGATACCAAGTTTGTCACGACCCGAGTTGAGGCCCTCACTGCGATGGGCATCCCGAACAAGGTCCCCCAGTAGACTTCATGGTTCGGGATGCCCGTTGGTATTTTAAGGCCGGAAAGGTCAAATTAAAATTCATCAAAGTTTGAAGGCCCTAGAAATAACTAGTCCTAACACTTCGCTAAATTTTTTTCTAAGTCTGGGACCTCTTTTAGCATGATATATAGGATTGAAATGACTAGGATTTTGTGGGGTCTTACACTAACAAATACTGGAAAGGAATCCATCAATATCTAAATAACGTCTATTATAGTCTGTGAAATCTCTAATACATATAAAAATTTACAAACTATCTACAACTGGGACAAGGCCCCCAGTGGACCTAAACCAAATTAAATAGTAAATGTCTGAAGAAAATAGGCTTTCCAGAATAAAGAAGGCTTACCAATTGCATACTTCTGACTGCCAACTCTACGGTTTAGCAGGACTCTAGACTTAGCCTTAGACACTGAAAGATAGGGGGTCAATACAATTGTACTGGTACACAGAGAAATTCTAAAATAATAATTTCTAATTCAACATAGGCGAGAGCAGTTTAGAAATAATTTATAGATATTCATATGCAAAGAAAACCACATGGGCATATTTAAAAGACTCTGAATAATTTTTTGAACTCTATGACACACTCTTTATTTTACTTCTGTGCTGGGTGGTATATCCTACAACTCTGAAATTCCATGGGGAATATGGAATTTTCCCTTAACTCGGCCACAAAGCCCCCAACCCAAGTTTGCTGCAAGGGTTGAAGTCTCTCTCTCTGTTATGCCACAGGGCACTAGGCCAGCGTGTAATACCTCTAGGGAATGTAATGAACCTGTATCGACAAAACACAATTTTAGGCTAAGAGGTACTTGAACTCACGACTTCTTTGGGCAACTACCTAACCCTCTTTAAGCCCATTTTTAGCTCTTTAAAATATGTTTTCTCTGAAAATCAAGTCAGAAACTCTTACTCTATTATGGCATACATTTATATAGTATCGTCATACCATTGACCTGCAATTCAAATCTATAAGCCATAGGATATCATATTATATTATCTTCTTTCAAAATGTAAAGTTCAGACCACTATACTTTAAACCAGTCAAGAAGACTCATAGTTTAAAACATTTACCAAACTATGCAAAGATCGTTCTTTTCAATGTTTCAACAAACATGTGGTGGTCGTGAAGTTTGTGACAATTCATGCAACTCTTTAGCTTTATATCTTTAACATTTTTAACATGTAAAAACTCCCCTCTTAAATCCAAAACCATAATCAAGTCATAAACCAAATTCAAGACATTTATATTATACTCCTCAAAATGAAATCATGTAGTTCATAACACATACAGAAACAAACATCTTAACAACAAGAGAGGGATTTTTAACAAACTGAAGCTCTCAATTCAAACTTCAATCTCAATTTCATGCATATATATATATGTATATATATATATATGTATGTATGTATTTATATATATATATACATATCTATATGAGTATAATTAAGTTTAAGGGGAAAGGCCTAAAGACCAAAACAACAAAATCATTAGGAAATTTATGATGCATAATTGAAAACATAAATTCCAAAACCCCCTTTATAAATTTCAAGATTTTCAATGTTTAAATATTGATGAAATAATTCCATTATGCCCACGTAGTTTTAGAAAAAACCCCACGTATCTTATATCCCTTATGAGGAAGAGTAGAATCCGAATCACACCTTAGTTCTAGGAATTCTTGACTTTCAATGATGAACTCCTGCTCTTAGATGAAGGGACTAAGGTTTTTATTTGAGAGATTGTAAGTAGTTTCTAATAATATTTTGACCTAAACACTCTTTAATTTGTGTTATGGCAGAGTTATGATGAAGGAAAATGACTGAATTGCCTTTCCCAAGGCCAGTTATTTAAAAGAATTAGTGAACTGGGCACCGATGTGCCAACCGATGTAATGCGTCGATATCGCATCGGTTCACTATTTCCAACATCCAAACACACCTCTAACATTGTTTGAAAAATCCAAAACTTCCCCGACACATCCTGTTTACTCCCCCGAACATAAAAAACTTAAAAATTAACTCTCCAAGGATGGGAAGGTTGAAAATAAAATCATCAAAGGCTAGGGGTTCAAAATATGACTATGTTCTTTTAACAACTAGAAAATTTTTTAGAAGATTGACCCTTCCAAGTATACTACGATGTGATATTAAATTGAGAAAACCATGGGGTGTTACAACTCAGGAATGAGGTTTGCCCTACCTTCCTGGGATTTACTAACACTCGGTTTGAACTCTAGCCCACATCGATAGCGATGACATAATAGCGGCCTTGATACTATCCTGTCACGACCCATCCTAAGGCCCTGGCTACGACGGGTATCCTGAACCACGAAGGCCCGAGAGACATCCCTTACACCTTATGTCTAGTGATATTGTCCACTCTAAGCCTAGGCCTGTACTGCTTTAAAATGCATCATTAGGGAGTAAGGCTTTCTTACTTTTATAGCCAGTATCTATCCTATGTTTTGCCGATGTGGGACCTCTTTCAAAGTTAGGGCATTACAATTATGCTGACTCTGGAATCCTACCCAAGGACACTCTCTGATTATATGACCTAGTTTGCTACACCCAAAACATACATTGCTACCAGACCTGTAGATACCCTGATAGTTTCTGCGACACTTCTGATTGAGAGGACTTGTTTGGGCACTAATAACACTACTCTGAGATCTAGAGTCTGGCACCCTATCATTATTACTATGTTTGAATTTAGGCACTGGAGCACTAGCTGAGGATGAAATTGGGACTAAAGATTTTGAGCAGAACTAAGGGCGATTACCACTCTCTGACTTAGGCTGAGTAAAGTTGAAGCTGCCTGTTTTAGCCTTCTTATTCTCCCTCACTTTCTCTTTAGTCTTCTACTCCTTAATCTATTGAGCATGGACCATTAACCTGGACAAGTCTATCTCCTTTATCAACATTGCAGCCCTACACTCCTTGACCACACTGTTAGATACACCCAATATAAACATGCTTATCTTAGAACTTCTATCAGCTACCACATGAGGAGCATAGCGGGCCAACTGAATAAACTTAAGGGAATAATCCTTTACTGTCATGTTAGCCTGCTTCAAATGTATAAACTCTAAAAGCTTATCTTCTTTCAACTCACCAACTGGAAGAACCTATCTAGAAAGGCAATAGCAAACTCCTCCCATTCTATGGGCCCTGCATCTGTGCCCTTATCTACCTTTCACTACTTGGACCATATGTGAGCCACATCTTATAACTGATAGGCAGCTAACTCAGCACTTTCACTAGTGGTTACCCCCATAATATCTATTATATTCTGCACCATGTCAAAGAATTCCTGTGAGTCCTCTTCAGACTTAGACTTTGTAAATAATGGAAGGTTTATTCAGATAAAGTCCTAAATTCTAGCTGCAGCTGTTTTGGACACTGGGTAGGCCTGAAAAATAATTAGGCATTCATTCTGGGCTACTATAGACTGAGCTAGAGTGGTGAAAGCTGCTCTAAATTTTGCGTGAGAAATGTGCTCATTCAAGGGATCTTCCTGAATAGACAGAGGTACTAGCTAACATCCAGTTCTTCTTCTGTTGGTCCTTTTGGGAGGCATATTTTTAAATAAAAGGGAAAATTGGATTAGATAGAGAGTTCAACTTGAGATAATGCTCACTCGCATGATACGAACACTGAAGGAAGGGAAATTTTTCCTAAAATACCTCATAGCCTCTTGTCCATAAGTGTGGCTGGCTACACACCAATGCATAAGACTCTACTTGATGCGACTTTCAGACTTCCTTCTCTTTAGAACCTTAGGCTCTGATATCAAGTTTGTAATTCCCTGAGTCTACACCCCAGATGTCACACAGTGCTTACGACCCCGAAGGTCACAAGCTAACCCATGACTGGTACTTACCGTGAGCACTAAATAGTAACACTGAAATCATATGCGGAAATAAAACTAAAAATGACATAAGGTTCATAAACTAAAGATAGCCTACTGAATACTGATGGCAATACTGAGTATAACGGATAACAATATCTGAAAAACTGAATAACTAGCTGAGCTAGTCTGAATGCCTCTAACTGTCTGAATATGGAGTTGATAGGAAAAGTCCCCAACTAATCCAACTGAATTGACTACTGAGCTGCTAATATAATGAAATGATAACTCTATTCTTGAAATATGAGGACTCACAACTATATCTACTGCTGATAGCCTGAGCTACTAAGTACGGTCAGGAACCTGAGCGTTCAAATCTATAATATGAGACATAATAACATAAAGAAAGAGTATGCATTAGTACGTGGAATGTAATGGTATGCTAAGTGAGGTAGGCTGATGATATATGGGTTTATATGAATGAGATAATAACTGACTGAATGAACATCACAAAGTAACTGAATGAGTATACATATAAAAATGTAACTGCTGAACATACTAAACAAATGATAGTGCGCATTAAATTACACATCATGTATCTCAGATTTATATTGAGACTGAATACTGAATTCTATTGGCAATATAAATGATAACTAATAATTGATAACTAATAGCCATTGTTCTGTAGAATTGTCTGAGTTATTTACTGAATACTGAGACTGAAACAGTAATTGCGGGAGCATTCATCTAACCGGCATACCTTGATATATAAACTGATTAAGGGTCCAATCTGTGACCCCAGTTTAAAGAGTGTTAGCACTTTTCCACGGGATACTAGCAAAGTTGGGTAAAACCTAATCTGGCAGAAAGACTCCTGAAATATATATATATATATATATATATATGCATCAACCCTAATCTGGACGGAGGATGATTTACCCTATGCTGGATACATAGTTCTGTAACGCAAGGATTGCTACTAAGGGTCAAAACCTATGTTGGCAGGAATGCCCCCATCCCTGAGTTCGCTCGGAGCTAAATCTTACTCCCAACTGAATAGACACTGAACTGATTGCTAGAGTGTACTAGGCTTGACTGAACTGATACTTATTGTGTTGACTGACTATACTAGATTGAATTCACCGAATTCTATTAACCAACTAAGTACTACTATTCGTGACATTTACTGGGACTATTTTATAGCTACCATAACTAAGTAAACTCCTAGATTTCGAGTAATAAATACCACCAAGACTCAATAGCATCAATAAGAATAAGACATAGCAATTCTTGAAAACATAACAATATTCAATTGTTCACAATACAATCTCTGAGATATTTCATCAAATACTTGGAAGTCATGAACTTGTACATGAATGAGAACACATGCTAACATATTATAATTACACTATTCAATTCATATAGACACTCTATCAAACACTTGCAAGACATAGCTTTAACATAGAAGTAGTTTAAACATGTAGTAATAGCTTGAGCTCAATACAAAGATCACCAATGGATCACAAATGCACAGTTAATTCACTTAGGCATTTTGTTGATCACTTAGGAGGCCTAAACTTGTACTTAGGCATGAACAACATGGTAATACACCATGACTACAACAACCAATTCATAATTCAAGGGTTTTGACATAGGAATTATATCAATCACATACATGTTATCTCATACTCATGAAACTTGCAATTAAATTGAATTGAAACCTATCCAACAACACAAACATGAACATAATTCAATCCAAACATAGTAATCATAATTTAAGTTTTTAAAAAGAGTTCTTGAACTCCAAGGGTGGAAGAAAACCCAAGGATGAACACTTAACATACCTTGATTATTGATTTCTTGAAGATTGTTGGGGATTTCTTGGAACTTGATAAACTAGGGTTTTGTTTCTTGAGAGGATTTTGTGAATAAATAATGAATTTTTCCCTTTAAGAGTCTTGATCTCATGTTAAGGCTGAATAATGTAAGGGGAAAATGAACCATTTTCCCCTACAAACTCGAATAATAAAAGGCTGGACAGGGTCCTCATCGCGCAACAACCCTTGCTTGGGTCAAGCGGCCATCGTGATGCGACCCCTGCTCGGGTCAAGCAGCCCTCGTGGCATGACCCTGAGCCTGGTTCAACTGTCCCTCGTGGCACTTCCCTATCGCAACCCCTTGCTATTTTTGGACATCCAAAATCACCCTTACGCTAGTCCGAAAAATTCAAAACTCACCCGAGATGACCTACAAGTGGCTCTGATCATAAATAACCTCGGAAATTGGTATTTTAAGGCCGAGAAGGTTGAATTAAAATTCATCAATATTTGAAGGACCTAGAAATGACTAAGTCCTAACACTTAGCTGAATTTTTCTCTAAGTCTGGGGCCTCTTATAGAATGCTATATAGGACTGAAATGACTAGGACTTTGGGGGGTCTTACACTAATTGAATCCTTCAATTTAAGCAAACTAGAATCCCTATCTTGTTTCTCTTTCACTATGATAACCAAAGAAGAGTCCGAACTATTTTGAACCCATACACTACCCTTAATTGAATCAACCAACTGAATACCTAATCTAGCAAGCTGATAAATCTCTAGAACTAACTTCTTCTTGTTATTCTCAACATGAGAAATGCTGGCCATAAATAGACTACTAAGGGCATCTGCCACTACATTTCCCTTGCCTGGATGATACAAAACACTCATGTCATAATCTTTCAACAACTCCAACCACCTTCTCTGACGAAGATTTAAATTTTCTACAAGAACACATACTACAAACTTTTGTGATCCATGAAAACATCTATATGCACCCCATAAAGATAATGCCTCCAAATTTTCAAGGCAAAAACAATAGCGGCTAAGTCAAGATCATAGATAGAATAATTCTTTTTATGAGGTTTAAGCTATTTCGAGGCATGGGCTATAACTTTACCTCTTTACATCATAAAATAACCCAACCCAACTCTGGAAGCATCAATGTAAACATTGAATCTATTTGGACCATCTGGGAGTGCCAAAATTAGGTCTAATGTGAGTCGAGTCGTCAATTTCTGAAAACTTTTCTCACAAGAGTCTGACTACCAAAACTTGACTTTCTTGTGAGCCAATCTATACATGAGGGATGCAATAGATGAGAACCCCTAAAAAACCATTGGTAATAGCCAACCAAACTCAAAGAACTCCTGATATCTAATGGAGAGATGGGTCTGGGATAGTTTATCACTGCTTTGATATTTTGAGAGTCAACTCTAATGCCATCGCCAGAAATAATATGGCTAAGGAAAGCTATTGATCTTAGACAAAAATCATTCTTACTGAATTTAGCGAACAACTGATTGTCTCTGAGAGTTTTTAATACAATTCTAAGATAGTCTGGCATGATCATCTTTGCTATGGGAATAGACAAGAATATCATTGATGAAGACTATGACAGACATGTCCAAGTACTCTTTGAACAGTCTGTTCATCAAGTCCATGAAGGCTTCTGGGACATTCGTTAGTCCATAGAACATGACTAGAAATTCAAAGTGACCATATCGGGTTCTGAAGGCTGTCTTTGGAATATCATATTCTCTTACTCTAAGCTGATCGTAGCCAGATCTAAGGTCTATCTTAGAGAAATAACTTGCAACTTGAAGCTGGTCGAATAAGTCATCAATCCTAAGAAGAGGTTATTTTTTCTTGATTATAACTTTGTTCAACTAGCAGTAGTCGATGCTCATTTAGAGAGAACCATCTTTCTTACGCACGAATAGGACTATAGCACCCCATAGAGAAATAATGGGTCCTATTAAAACTTTGTCTAAGAGGTATTTAAGTTGCTCTTTTAAATCTTTATGCTCTGCCAGAGCCATACAATAAGGAGGGATGAAGATTGGCTAAGTATCAGAAAGAAGATCAATACCAAATTCTATTTCTCTATTGGGAGGTCCCCCTGGCAAATCTTTGGGAAAAACCTTAGGAAACTCATTGACTACATGAACTGACTGAAATTTTGGAGCTTTAGACTTAGTATCTTTGACTCGAACTAAATGATAAATGCACCCTTTCAATATCAAGTTTCTAGCCTTAAGATAAGATATGAAATGACTCTTTGGAGATTTAGAACTACCTTCCTACTCAAAAACTTCCTCATCAGGAAACTAAAACTTCACCACACGGGTGGGACAATCTATTGATGCATAGCATGAATGGAGCCTATCCACTCCTAGAATAATATCAAAATCTACCATTTTTTAATCTGTTAGGTTTGCTAGTATGATCTTTTATAGGACAATGATAGAATACTTCTTATAGACTCATCTGACAACAACTGACTCACCCATTAGGGTGGAAACCAAGAAGGGCTTAGGGAGTTTTTCAGGATCTATCCCTAAATTTGCCACAACCAATGGAGTCACATAAGAAAGATATTACCCTGGGTCTAACAACACATATACATCAAGATGAAAGGCATGAAACATATTAGTGATAACATCTAGTAAAATCTCTTGCTCTTGTTAGGATGGTAAAGTATAGAACTGATTTTGGCGCTGACTGTCATCTATATTAGATGATGAGCCTGAGAAGGAACTGGAGACCTAGTAGAGCTGGTGCGCTAGTAGCCGGAGTTTGGGGACGAATATCCCTGCTTTTATGCTTAGCATACGGACACTCTTTGATTCTATCAACCAACTTTCCATATCCATAATAACCCATTTTTCCGATTAAACACACACTAGGATGTTTCCGTCACACTTTGGACATGTCTGATAACTGGGCCTTCGACCCACACTATTTTGAGACTTAGAAATAGAAGTCCTGCCCCACTGCTCCTGCTTGGTCTTGAGTATAGTGGCACTGTCTAAAGATGGTGTTGTCATCGATGAATGATCCTAAAACTGTAAATGATTTCCTCCTCCAAACCTTGGTTGATCATGCACAAACTATCCAGTTCTAGACTTCTTATTTCTCTTCTCTCTTTTCTACAACTTTCCTACCTCAATCTGTCAAGCATGAGTCACAAACCTAGAAATATCCATATCCCCAATAAGCATGGAAATCCTGTACTTATTGACTACCAAATCAGACACTCCAATAACAAACTTACTCATGTTAGATCTCGGGTCAGCTACAAACTTGGGAGCATACTTAGACAATAAAGTGAACTTACGGTAGTACTTTTTTACTGTCATCGAGTCCTACCTCAGGTTCATGAACTCCTCAACCTTAGTATATCTCATCTCACGTAGAAAGAACCTATCCAGATATGCATCCCAAAACACCTTCCAACTCATAGGAGCGATATTTTCACCTCTACCTTTCTTTCATATAACAACCCAATCATAAGCAACATCCTTTAGCCTATAGGATTCCAATTTTACACTCTTCTCCTCAGTAACATGTATGATCTGAGTAATCTTTCTCACCCCATCAAAGTAGAGTTGTGGATCCTCACCAACCTTTAACCCAAAGAATTTTGGTAGATTCATACTCTTGGAGTCACGAATCCTAGCTGCAACTAGATTACCATTGTAATAAAGTGGGACTGTCTCTTGTTGGTTTCCATGAACATTATCATTCACAGCTTAGGCCAACACCTAAAAAATAGCCCAAAATTTAGCATGAGGCATATTCTCATTCAGAGGGTCAGTAGACAGAGGTTGTCGATCACTATTTCTATGTGTATTAGCTCGGTGAAGAGGCATATTCTGTCACATAAAAGCACAAGTTAAAGTAGATAGAGAAATGGATCATGAAAGAAATGATGATTCCTAACTCATTCCGTAGCCTCTTGCTCATAAATATGGTGTGCTTCACATCCATGATCAATACTCTACGTAACGTGGCTTGTCTGACTCCCTAGGATCCTTTAAAATTATAGGATCTGATACTAATTTTGTAATGCCCTAGAAGAACACCTGGATGTTACACGATGCTCAAGACCACGGGTAGTCCCAATCTAACCCTTTAAGCCTACTAAACTTGGAACCCATGATAAAATAAACTCAACATATGAAATCTTGAAATAACTGAATCAATAACTTAACTGAAAGTCTTAAGCTTGGAAATATTGAAAACAAACACTCTTGAATCTATACAGAAAATAGTCGGACAAGCCTCTACTTCTAACTAGATAGCCACTGGGACAAGCCCCAGCTGACCCAAACTCAAAACTAAAATCAATTGACTAGAATACTTCATCAATTTCAAAATCTAATAAAAAAGGGGTCCTCGAACAGTAAGGACTCACCAAGTATCAGAATGTAGGTGGAAATGCTTGTAATAAATCATACTGCTGGAACTGAGCACCAGAACCTATATTATAAAATAATATAGCACATAGACATATGTGGATCAGTACTTCTGGAATATACTGAGCATGTGGAGATGAATGAATAAGTAAAATAATAACTCAATATACACATAGGATTGAAAATAATGCATGCTAAGTGTAGATGACTCATCTTGGGCTTGAATAAAACTAAAGTTGTAAAATAATAAACATGAGTAATGAAGCATAAATATAAACTTTGTGAGCCTTAACACTTAGTTCTAAAAGCTCTACTAATATTATTCATTTTTGAGAGGTTTTTCTAACCGACATAAACCATGTGAGATATCGTGGAGTCCAACGTCTTACCCACGTTGGAGAGAGTTGTCCTACCCTTGCCATTGAAATAGAACATTAACTTAAGTGATCACTATACGTAGCCCACTATGGGCACTTAAGCTACGGTGGCGCATATTTCTGGGCCATATGACCTTCGATTCATACGCAACTCGGTGCTAAATTCAACTCTTATCTTACTTATATGCTCAAATTTTAGGAAATCCACCTTAAAATAGCATAAGGGTTTATAATAAAAATTAGTTATGCTTCTCTTTGCATTAAATTATAATCAAAATGAACAAATATGGATTTCATATCTTAACTTAGGATCAAAAGATCAATTCTTTCTTTAAATCTTGGGATAAACTTATCTAAGAAAGCTTAAGAGCATGATCTCCTTGAAATCTCAACTCTTAAACTTAGGGCTTAAAATTCATGCTTTAAACTCATGACAATTCACAACAAAACTTCTTGCTCAATATAAATCCTGAAATACTTCAACAGTATCAAGTTAAGATAGTGAAATATCATTCATAATGTAAATCAAATAAGTTAAAACGTAAACATAAGCAATTCTTGATATACTTAAAGCTTTAAATCTCATGGAAATCACATGCTTCAAGAATATAGAAACTTGGGTACGAACCCTAATTCAAAACAAGTAAATTGAATATTAAAATCATGCAATTTTAGCATACAGGTGAAAGGATACCCTTGTTCATAACCCCACATACCTTAATAGACTTGACTTGGTGGATAAATCTTGACTCTGAAAGCCTTGGAGATGATCCTGAAAGCTTTTCGTGAAATTCTTGTATTAGGAAACTTAATTCTTGGTTTTTCTTGAAATTCTTAGATTAGGGGACTTAATTCTTGTTTTTTCTTAAAGATAAGATGATAGAATGAATGAACTTAGGGAGGAATGATTAGGGTTTGTTCTTGAGAGAGATATGAGAGAATTTAGAATGTTTACTGATGAAACAGGGGAAAAGTAACGCCCCTCAAGGGTTATAAGTTGCGGGATAGGAGTTATAAGGGGAGAAAAGACTAAAAAGCCCTTAAAATAAACTTTACAGACAAGTCCTGGCATTCTTTATGGGTCTACTATAACACTAGTATAGTCTGAATATGAGTTAGACTTGGCAATCCGTATGCTAGACAGTGTGTGACACAGTTTGACAGTGCTTCAATATTTTGTCCATAACTTCTCACTTCGATGTTGGATTAAGGCAAAATTGGCATCTTTGGAAAGATAATTCAATTACCTATCTGTTGGTGGGTCTTGATATAAAAAAATCTTAGTAAAAAAATTTATTATCATTTAAAGAATATAATCGCCAAGGGAGGTTCTAACTGGTTCATGAGCTAGGAGCTATTTGAGGACTGAATATATGTCCAAGTAACTTCTAAAGATATTAAAGCATAAGGATTAATTCTTTAGTTTCCCATTGGTCAGGGTATATGTCATATCTTATGACTCGTACCTTAATATATGACTAGTATCCATAACTCATATCTTAGATAGAACCTCAAGGAGTCTACACTGGTGTCCTTACGACTTGGGTTTATGTGACTCGTACCCCTCTATATGATTCATAGGGGTCAAGTCATACCTAGAACAGAATGTCAACACAAACACAACATCTTGGATACGACTACCACATACGACTAGTAAGAGTTTTTACGACTTTAAAGAATGAGTCGTAAGCGGTCCAGGAACCAAGAGAATTATGGGTTATTAAAATAATATAAAATATAATTTCAAAATTTTAATAATTAATTTTTTTATCTTGAGTTTGGATCTGGAATTAGCATAGTCTTAATGAAACTAGTACGTATATGTAAGGGAGGATACCTAAATTTGGCAGTCCTCACAATGGAATTATGATAATTTAATTTTCTTAAAATCCTCTAAAATTGAGACATTTGTTGGTAAATTATTTTTCTCCTTTAAAATTATGAAATTTAGTTGATAAGATTTGGTAATTTTTTTTTAAATGCTCTAAAATTGTGACATATGGTTGATAAATTACTTTTTTCATCTAAAATTTTGACATGTAATTGATAAAAATTACTTTTCTCTCACTAAAATTGTGACATGTTGATAATAAAATTATATTTTTCCAACTAAAATCGTTATATGCAGTTGATAACTTTTTTCATACATTTTCTTTCTTGTCATTAAGGTCTTTGTACTTGGTATATCATAATAATATGATAAATCACTCTATTTATTGACTTTGTCTTTGTGTTTTAAATTGTCTGGCTAATCAGTAAATTATCTTCGAAGTTTTTATTAAAATATTCAGTTTTTAATAAATTAATCAAAAATTTTGATAGTTCTCACAGCACTTTGATCCTCTTAAGGTGCTCATTTTTGTATTTTGTCTTTTGCTTTTTTTTTTTTGGCACTCAATTTTTTTCTTTAATTCTATTTCTATATAGGTCTCTAAAATTGGTGTATCTTGACATGTAACTCCTTCCATTTTAATTTAAGTATTTTAATTTGATTGGACAAAAAATTTAAGAAATAAAAAGAGTTTTTTTTACTCTTGTGATTTTAATTAAAGATATACTTCCTCCATCTTATTTTAGTTGTCTAAATTCTCCTTCATATATCATAAAGAAATCATAAATAAGAAGGATAGTGTCACGACCCGAGCCGAGACTCTGGTCGCAACAGGCATCACGAACCATGAAGGTCTGGGCGCCCCTTTTCTATCTGGCAATCATGCATAATGTTCATACAATATAGAGAAATGTGGAAAGATCTTATCATACAGAAACATGGTCAATGTCATAATCCAACTAAATAATTCAAAAAGAAATTTTTAATGTTCAAAACAGATGATACCTGTCTGCGAAATCACTAAAATTACTAGATTTAACATATGTCTAAAAACAAAATTGGGACAAGGTTCCCAATCGGGACATGAATAACAAAAATAAAAATGTTCTATAAACCAGGCCTTCTGAAATAGGAGAGGCTCACCAACTGCTCAGATCCTGAAATATAGGGGGTACGCAGAGTAATACAAAATAGCATACTTTAACATAACATAAGTGAGAGCAATTCATAAAACATTTTACATATGATATATGAAAACACATGGTCATAGTTAAAAGACTTTGAAACATTTTTTTGAAATCATGACTCACTCTTTTATCTTTCTTCTGAGCTTGATGGTACACCTTACAAGTCTAGTACCCGCGGGCTATATGGATCCGTCATTAACTCATCGGCCAGGCCTCTACATCCAAGTTTGTTGCAAGAAGAGGGGTCCTACATACTAGTCTAGTATACCAGTGCCTTAAGGACAAGTATAAATTGGCCTTAGCCAATCATATCACCCGAATCAACAAAACTTGATTTCCAATGATGAGCCCTTACACTCAAACGCCTTCTTCGAGTAACTATCTAACTCTCTTTAAGCCCATTTTTAACATATTAAAACATGCATCTTTCTAAAATAGTGGTTTAATGTATGAAAACTTCTGTAGTCTAATCAATTCTAAGTCTATTATGGCATTTGTCTGATTTGGCATCATCATACCAAGACATGGAATTCGTATAAGTCATATAGTATCATGTTACAGTCTTTTCATTCAAACATGCTATTTGGACCACCCAAATAATTTAAACAATGCAAGAGAATTTGTAGTTCAAAATATATGATATCTTACGCAAAGATTCTCATTCTTCAATTCTTAAACATGGGGTGGTCACTTACTTTGTAATAAACCATGCATTTCTTTCAATGAACATCTTCAATATTTATCAACAAGTAAAACACCCTCTCTTCAATTCACAATCAATCTCAAATCATTTAACAATGGCTAAGAAACATTTATATCATGCTTCAAAGGGTTAAATTTATCAACTTGTAACATGTGAAAAATCAAAAAGGTTATAACAAGAGAGGGGGATAAAAATATTCATGCTCTCAATTCACCTGTCAAACTTCAAACACATACATACATACATACATATATATACATACATATATATATATATATATATATATATATATATATATATATATATGAACAAAAATCAAATTTAGGGGAAGGCCTCAAGACCAAAACATTATCTTCAAAAGGGTTCACAATGCATATTCGTTATTGTAAATTCAAAACCATTCGTAAATATATGATTCCACAACTTTAAACCTTACTCAAAAAATTTTCAATAATTCCATGTAGTTTAGAAAAATCCCGCATACCTTAGATTAGTTAGTTCGAAGAATGGAACCCGAATCTTAACTCATTTCTTGAAAATCTTGAACATAAAGGTTGATTCTTGATCTTTGGGAGAGGAGTTAGGGTTTTGTTTTGAAGAAATTTGAGTAACTTTTGGCATACTATGCCCTAATAACGATTTAATTTCGTGTTATGGCTGAGATAAAATGAGAGAAAAAGTCTGAAATACCCTCCTGGACCCAATAAAAATTCTTACAAAGAATTGGGCACTCGATGCATTAAGCGACGCACTGCGTCGGTCCCTACCGACGTGATTCCTGGCGTGACGCATCGATATCGCATTTGCGCACTGTTTTGATCATCTAAAAATGTCTCAAACGTCTTCCGAAAAATTTGAAACTCCCCCGAGATATCCCTTTTACACCCACTGAAAATGACTTAACTCAAAAATCTACGTCTCGGAGTCGGAAAGATCGATTTAGAAATCATTCAAGTTAAGGGCCTAAAATATGACTAAGCCCCTTTTAAAAATTAGAAAGTTTCAGGTTGCTAGCTCTTTAAGCAAGCTACTAAGTGAGGTACTAAGTCGAGAATGCTACGGGGTGTTACATATAGTTTCACTAATTTAACATGTAAGAAATTCCTTTTTAACTTTATAAACTTATTGTTTAAAAAAGAATCACAAGTGTTTTGTAAATTGACAAGTAATTTAGAACTATTATTTTTGATGGATAACTAATATGAGACATATGGAGTATGAAATTTTAAATTTTGTAGTCTTAAACTTATCATGTAGAATATTAAAATTAAAGACTTACTAAATATAAAAATAGACTCTTTTTTGAAACAGATAGAAAAAAGAAAGTAACACACGTAAATTAGGATAAAGGAGTAGCATAAAATCATGATTTTTTTTTAACTCTTTACTTCCTCCAATTTGCATCATTTTTTAAAACTTTAGCTTTTGTACTTAATTTGAATAATTATGTTCTTTATAATCATGATGATATTAATAGTTTTTTAAAAAAAAAAAAATTAAAATAAATGAATTCTTACAAAATCAAGAAAAGTCTTATTAAATTGGTATTATGTAATTAAGACACCATAGTTAAAACCACTTTTTCTACGGAGGAAAAAGAGGTGTGTCAAAATTAAGAATGTCATAAACATAGATCAGAAATTTAATTAGATAACTCTCTATTTTTTTTAATCATTATAGATTTTTCACAAAATTAATAACAATGAAAATTATCAACAATATACATATTAACGTGCCATTAAATTTTATTTATTATGTAGTAAAAGAATATGATACAAATTAAACTTTTTAAATTAAAATATTATTATTTTTACATTTAAAGTTTGATAGCACAGGCCACGTATAACTAGTTATCTATCATGTGCAGGTTAACTTAGTATCATTTATCCATTTATATAAGTAGTCATCATTGTATTACTCTGGCAATTTCTTTTTTTTGTTTGATTTTTGTTACCATCTATCGATTTTTGTACTTCAACTATTGTATTATTTGTTATAGGCCTATAGCTATCATTCATAATGATTTTTCATGCTTTCATTGAGAAATCCAAAAGGGCCAGCTGTCTCATGGTTTGAAACTTGATGAATAAAACGTCAGCCCCTAATTTTCTCTATACCAAGCATTTGTTCTTGGTAGGGTTTGAACTCATCATGTATGCATGAGCCTAACTCGTGAGTTCATGTATGCATGCGCCTAACTCGCACCTCACGCATTGTGCTCTTACAATTGAATCAAAGCCAATATTACTGCATGCTTCACGTGTAGATTTCACTAGGAAAATCATTCAAACATTTTATTGATATCCATTTCCTCTACTGTAGTCCAGTTGTAGCTTTGATTTTGAGCGAGTGAACACAAATGGTCTTTTTTTTGACATAGTACATAAACATAACCTTTTACTTGACTCAGATTGCATTTATGACCTCCAAATTTAATGTGCATTAGATCGCATCTACGACCTCCAAGTTTGAATGTACACAAGTAGACACTTAAATTTGTATAAAGTCGAACAAATAGACATACACGTCCTATGTTGAATAATACACTTAGGACATCACACGAACTGGCAACGTAGAATGCCACATAGGACGCATATATCTACTTAAGGAGTCGTTTGGTAATGTGCATTAAAAAGAATAATGCCACAAGTTTAAGGAGTCGTTTGGTAATATGCATTAAAAAGAATAATGCATGCATAGTATTGTGTATTACTAGTACCTTGTTCGATATATTCTTAAGCCTATGTATAACTAACGCAAGGTGGTAGCTATAAACCCTATTGTGTATTGAGGTGTGTATTATTAATACCTCAAAATCCATGGCATTAGTAATGAATGGATCTAATGCACTCAAAAAATTTTCCACATCCTTTTCAATATATATATGGAGGGTCTTTTTATATAAAAAAAAATACTTTAAAAAAAAAAACTATGTATTTCATATTATTTGTAATACATTAAACCAAACACCCCATAAGAAAAATACAAACATAATTAATGCAATTATAACTAACTCAAGCATTGCTAATATACTATATTTTGCATTAGTCTTATACACTACCAAACGAACCCTAAGTGTCTACTTATGCACACGTAAAATTGGAGGGTACCTGAAAATTGAAGCCAAATTAAATGACATATTTTGTTGGGTTCAAGTTAAAAGTGTGAATAAAAAATGGAGGGAATTAAGTGGAGGAAAAAAATGAGATAACACTTAAAAAAGGAATGTGTACTCAAAAATAGATAAAGTTTACTAATTCTCCCACATTGGTGGGAGAATGAAACTTTCATGTGTTTTATTAAGAACCAAGAGGTAACTCGCACCGTTTTCATCGCTCGATCGGCTTTGGCTTCAAAAAATGATCGATGAGATTTATCTTTTAGACAAAAATTTATTTGAAACATAGTCCGAAAATCCAATGAAAATAGCAAATTCAGGCAAAAATTTATTTGAAACATAGTCCGAAAATCCAATGAAAATAGCAAATTCAGAAAAAGGAATGACTATTCAGATAGTTGTGACTGTTCAAAAAAGACACAGTGTTTCTAATGGACAGACATGATTGTTCTAAAGGATACACTTTCCGAATAAACCATTGCCTCCTTTCCAAAGAGGAACTTCATGGCTATATAAACCTGCATTTTCCACAGGTTTAGGACAAAAATTTGTGCACTTGAAAAACATTTCTTGCTTCTAAAAACTTTGTGTTATCATATCCCATTGAGTAAGTTTGAAGAAAACCAGAATGCTAGAGGTACCGCTACATTCTGATTATGAAGTCATTTTATCCTGGGAGAAAAATTTCGCAACCTCGGGTACTTGAGGGGAATTATTTTCTTAAGTACACTTCATGAATTCGAAGGACTTGGTTTATTATGTTTCATCTTATTTCTTAATAAAATAACAGACTTCTTTGATAGTTCGTATTGAACTAGTGTTGAAGGTGTTGGAAAACTTCATAAGTGTTCTTGAAAAGTCTTGAACTTGTGTTGAAGTTTAGTGAACTAACATACAGATTTTGTGTTTTCGAAACAACAATCTTAAGAAAATAATTCATAATCTGTATTATTTGATTTTTGGAGATTAAAACTTTAAGCTTTCTACTCCATTTGAAATTAATAAGTGATTTGAAGAAATAAAATATTCATCACAAGTTAAAGGTCATTCGGTTAACAATTGAAAGACATAAAAATTTCATTGTTGAACTAGAAACAAGTAGTGTTTATAAATTGCTACGAACTTAAAATAAGTATAATTTTATACTAAAGTTGACTGTCTTTTTGTGACAAGAAAAAATGACTACATCCGGTCATGTTGAAGGAGTGACAAGTGTGGCAGCAACAAGTATTGCTACAACCAGTCATACAAATACGCCACCCGCTATGGCACTAGCGAAAAAATTCGAAAAAATTTTTTGGAATTGATTTCAAGAGGTGGGGATAGAATATGTTCTTCTATCTAACGACCTTATGTCTTCAAAGGTTTATTTCAGAAGATGCTCCAGAAGTGCCTAAAGGAACTTCAGACCAGGAGCGGTTCATTGTAACATAGACGTGAAAATATTCTGATTTCCTATGTAGGAATTACATCCTAAATGACCTCCAAGATGATTTATACAGCGTAATGAAGACATCTAAAGAATTGCGTAATGCGCTGAAAAAGAAATATAAGACTGAGGATGTGGTAATCAAGAAGTTCTAGGTTGCACGATTCCTTGAGTACAAAATGATTGACAACAAGATTGGTGTTTCTCAAGTACACGAATTTCAAGTTATCATCCTTGATCTCTTTGCGAAAGGTATGAATTTAATAAATACCTTAGTTGAACATGTTAAAAACGTTTATAATGTTCACATGAACTTTATTGTAGGTTTGATTGTGAATGAGGGGTTTCAAGTCGCAGCAATAATAGAGAAGTTATCACCTATGTGGAAGGACTTCAAGAACTACTTGAAACATAAATGAAGAAGATGACTGTGAAAGATCTCATAATAAGGATGTGCATTAAAGAAGACAACATAGCTGCAGAAAGGAGGTTGAAAGTAAATTCTGCAATGAGTAGAGCAAACATTATAGAAGACGACCACACCAGCTTGAAAAAGCGGAAGAAAGATGGACAAGAAAACAATCAATCTAATAAGAAATTCTAGGAGAAATGCTTTAATTGTGGCAAGATTGGCTACAAGTCAACAGATTATCGTTCCCCAAAGAAAGGCAGAAAAAAAGACCAAATCAAATATGGTTGAATCCAAGAACGAAATGGACGATCTATGTGTCATGCTGTCTGAATGTAACTTGGTGGGAAATCCTCGAGAATGCTGGATAAATTCATGTTCCAACCTCCATGTTTGTGCAAATAAAGAGTTATTTCCTGTATTTGCTCCAGTTCAAGGCAAATAGAAGATCTATATGGCAAACTCTACAACTACAAAAGTTGAAGGAACAGAGAAAATGACATCAGACAAAGTGTTAACTCTCAACAATGTCCTATATGTACTGACATTAAGGAAAAACATAATTTTTGTATCACTTCTTGATAAAAATGGATTTAAATGTGTATTTATTTCCAAAAAAATTATACTTAATAAAGGAGAAGTGTATATAGGAAAAGGCTACCTCACTGAGGACTTATTCAAAATGTATGTAATGAATGTTGAAATCAATAAAAGTTTTGTTTCTTCTTACATGCTTGAGTCTAATGGTTTGTGGCATAAACGATTAGGACATTTCAATTATGAAACGTTGCGAAAACTAATTAACTTAGAATATTTGCTAAACTTTGGGTGTAATAAATCAAAATGTCAAACTTGTGTGGAATCAATGTATGTTAAGCATCCGTATAAGTTCGTTGAAAGGAATTTTAATCCCTTAGACGTAATTCACACTGATATTTGTGATATGAAGTAACACCATGTCGTGGTGGAAAAAATATTTTATAACTTTTACGGACGATTGCACTACATATTGTTATGCCGATTTGCTAAACAGTAAGGCTGAAGCAATAAATGTGTTTAGGTAATATAAAACAGAAGTTAAAAATCAGTTAAAGAAAAAGATCAAAACGAAAAAAAGTGATAGGGGTGGAGAATATGAATCTCCCTTTGTGAAAATATGTATAAAGAATGGAATTATCCATCAAACTATGACCCTGTATTCACTCAATCTAATGAAATTGCAGAAAGGAAGAATCAAATCTTAAAGGAAATGATGAATGCCTTACTAATACGTTTGGGTTTACCACAAAACTTGTAGGGAGAAGCTATCCTTACAGCTAACCAAATACTCAATAGAGTGCCCCACAATAAGACACCATCAATTACATATAAAAAATGGAAAGGAAGGAAACCCAACTTAAAATATTTTAAAGTGTAGGGATGTCTAGTGAAAGTCTAAGTTCCTATGCCTAAAAGGGTGAAAATAGGACCCAAGACAATGGACTGCATGTTCATAGGATATGCTAAAAGTAGTAAAGTATGCCAATTTTTGGTTCATAAATCAAAACATCGGAATATCACTGAAAATATGGTAATTGAATCAGATAATGTTGAATTCTTTGAACATATTTATCCATATAAAATTAGACATGAACAGTCTAGTAGAGGGTCTAAACAACCTCGAGATGAACCAAGTGAGGATGTACATAATGATGAGAATCCACAACGTAGTATACGTCAAAGAATGTCAACTTTATTTGGATCAGATTTTATAAGATTTCTCTTAGAAAATGAGCCTCAAACATTTAAATAAGCAATATCGTCTTGAGACTCATCCTTTTGGAAAGAGGCAGTCAATAGTGAGATTAATATAATCTTAAGAAATCATATGTGGGAGTTGGTTGATCTTTCTTTAGAAAATAAATCTTTATGTTCTAAATAGATCTTCAAAAGGAAAACAAAAACGGATGGTACCATTGACAAATATAAGGCAAGACTTGTATTAAAAGACTTCAAACAGAAGAAAAGTCTTGATTATTTTGATACATACTCGCCTGTAATGAGGATAACATCAATTCGGATATTAATTTCCTTGATAGCGATATATGGTCTTGAAATCCATTCAAATGGATGTGAAAACAGCATTCCTAAATGGAGAATTGGAGGAATATATTTACATGGAACAGCCTGAGGGTTTTGTGGTTCCAGGTAAATAAAAGACAGTGAGTAAATTTGTTAAGTCACTTTATGGACTAAAACAACCACCTAAATAATGACATGTGCGAAGTTTGACCAAACCGTGTTGGAAAATGGGTTCAAGATAAATGAATGTGATAAAAGTGTTTACATTAAAGACACTCCAAATCTCCAGGTCACTGTTTGTTTGTATGTGGATGATATGTGGATCATCAGTAGAGATATTTCTGACATAAATGCTTTGAAATGAATGCTTGAGAGCAAGTATGATATGAAAGACCTTGGAGTTGGGGATGTGATCTTAGGAATAAGAATTCATAGTACTCCACAAGGGTTGACATTGTCACAGTTTTATTACATCAAAAAAGTACTTGACAAGTTCAAGTATTTGGAATTTGGTATTAGCAAGACTCCATTAGATGTGAGCTTCACATTTCAAAAGAATGAAGGTGAAAGTGACGCACAGTTGGAGTACGCAAGAGTGTTGGGATATTTAATGTATATAATGAATTGTACAGGATCAGACATAGCATGTGCTATTAGTAAGTTGAGTCGGTACATGAGTAATCCCAATAAAAATCATTAGATGGCAATGAAAATAGTTTTGGGGTATCTTAAATATACTCAAGACTATGCTTTGCAATATAATAAATATTCCATGGTACTTGAAAGATATAGTGATGCAAATTGCATCACCGGATCGAATGAAGTAAAATCCATGAGTGGATATGTATTTACTATAGGTGGAGGAGTATTCTCTTGGAGATTATCCAAACAGACATGTATTGCTAGCTCTACAATGAATCAAAATTTATCGCATTAGATAAAGCTAGTGAAAAAGCACAATGGATCCAAAATTTCTTGAAAGATATTCTTTATTGCTCAAACCATTGGCACCAGTATGTATACATTATGATAGTCAAACATCAATAGGTAGGGAAGGGAGCATGATGTACAATGGTAAATCTCATTACATAAGTCGGAGACAGAATACCGTTAGAGAACTTCTTTAGTGGAATTATCACTGCCGACTATGTAAAGTCAAAGAATGATGTGTTGGATACACTTACAAAAAACCTATCTAGAGAAGGAGTTGAGAGAACATCCAAGGAAATGGGTGTACGGCCTAGGATAAGTCAGCAAGGCGGTAACTCTACCTAGCAGACTGGAGATCCCAAGAGCTAGTTTCAAAGAGATCAAACAAAGTTGTGTCTAATAGGTTCAACATTGTAAATATACTCAATCCATTCTCATGATGTAGACAATGTTTAGTAAACAAGGATCAGACTTATGGTGTGAAGTCTTTTAATGATAATCAAAAATTGAAAGATTTGACAAAATAGTTTAATCTATAGGATTGAACTTTTAGAAATCACCTATGTGAGGGTGAAGTGAAAGCCGCTTCAAGGAGAATTAGTAAAAGCCTATTTTTTAAGCTCTCATGAAATTGGGACGTGTTCATGATTGAAATGAACAAAACTGTGAGAACCATAAATGGTAAAAGGCTGGTTGTATGACATGTATTGTCTAGGTGTACATTAAAGCTCGACGGTTTCAAAATATCAAATCTACCGATTGACCGAGTGTATCCGATGCATGTTCACTACGAAAAGTTCAAAGAGAAACCCACTTATCTAGATGCAATCAGTCTTTGCTTGATGATCACATACTTGTTCGAAAATTTTTACAAATAATAGGCATTCTCCATTCATGTGGGGGATTGTTGGGTTCAAGTTAAAAGTGTGAATGAAAAATGGAAGGAGCTAAGTGGAGGGAAAAATAAGATAACACTTAAAAAAGAAAAGTGTACTCAAAATAGGGAAAGTTTACTAATTCTTCCACATTAGTGGTAGAATGAAACTTTCATGTGTTTTTATAAGAAAGAAAAACTCCACATGGATAGTGAGGCAAGAACCTAGAGGTGCCTTGCGCCGTCGTCGTCGCCGTTCGGCTTTGGATCGCAAATTATTTTTCCTCCATGAACGTGCATGAATGCAATGCAGAACGACTGCAGAAACATGAAATGCTGCCTTCGAAGGGATGCAACCTTTCGAGGAAATAACACGTTGTTTCAAATGGACAGCCTTCCAAAGGATACACCTTTCTGAATTAACTACTGCCTCCTTTCTTAAGGAGAACCTCATGGCTATATAAACCTGCATTTTTCTACAGGTTTATGACGAAAATTTGTGCACTTGAAAAACATTTCTTGCTTCTAAAAACTCCGTGTGCTCATCTCCCGTTGAGTAAGTTCGAAGAAAACCAAAACATTTGAGGTACCGGTACATTCTATTTGTGAAGCCATTTTATCCTGCGAGAAAAATTCCGCAACCTCAAGTACTTGAGGGAAATTATTTCCTTAAAGACACTTAGTGAATTCGAAGGACTTGACTCATTCTGTTTCATCTTATTTCTTAATAAAATAAGATAATTCTTTGATAGTTCGCACTGAACTTATGTTGAAGGTGTTGAAAAACTTCGTAAGTGTGCTAGAAAAGTCTTGAACTTGTGTTGCAGTTTAGTGAACTAACATACAAATTTTGTATACCTGAAACATGTTTATATATTATGCCTCCTTTTTTTGCTCCCATGTCACCACACAGGGAAAACATGGGGACGTAGAAGAGGTGGTCCTATCAACTTGCTCCGACCTAGCATAACAAGCAAAGCACAGTTCTTTTGGATACCAACACCATAGAATTTAAAAAAAAAACACCCAAAAAAGATTAATTAAAAGATGTAAAATCATGTCATCACTTGCAATAGGATACTACATGGGAACTTCCAGCAGAACAATGCTAAGCCAACTACAAGAAGATGCCTTCCTCAAACAGATCATTTCCTTTAGTATCTCTAACAATAGCCAGATATCCAGGTTACAGAGTCCCGATGAAATACTTGGGACATAATGAGAAATTGATCCAATCCACATTGCACGAGAGACTGGTAAACATCCTTGTATCAGTCATCTGGAATACAAAGTCAAGATCCTACATTACGTGCTTCTAATAATAAGAATAGGACTAGTGACACAACCTTAAACAACAACTACTCGTGCATTATTACAATGAATTTACGAACTCAAGAACCAGATACCAACCAGTTTGGGGAGATTATCTTCTTACTGGTGGCACAACACCTAGACCAGGTGCTGCTCCACGACCAGCAGCCTGTGCCTGCAAACAAGATGTTCATAATCAGTCATGTTTTTTCGCAAGAAAAAGTAGTACAATAGTTGGCAAGTGAAAATACAAATTAGTCTTGAAATCAAGTACAACAAACAGGAAAAGATTGTTAGCAAGTGAAAATACAAATTAGTCTTGACATCAAGTACAACAAACAGGAAAAGATAGAAGAGGCACTTACTTTGGCTTGCATGGCCATCGCACGTCCACGTCTAACACCAAGTGATGTGCCTTTGCCCTTCAAAAAGTGAAATCAAACATAAGCAGAGCACCTCATCACAGCAGAAATAAATATAAGAGAAACAAATAAGTACCTAGTTCTGCCTTCTAGACGCTTGAACATGGGAGAAATAAATATAAGAGCAACAAATAAGTACCTAGTTCTGGCTTCTAAACGCTTGAACATGGGAGCATTCTTAAGCATATCAGGAATTATCATGAATCTGGTGAAAATTAAACTTCAATAATGACCTTACCAGAAGCAGCACAAATAATGGAAACGGAGAACTGCATACCTCACTTTGCTGCCTCGAATAAAAACTTGTTCCAGTTGTGACACCCTTCCAATCCAGCATTAACCCACTTTGGCAATTAGAGTCACCAATATTGGAAAAACAAGGTAGAAGTTCGCTATACAATTTTTTTCCACAGGTGTGACAAAACAGGAACAAAGTACTTTAGCTATGAAGGTGCACGATTCTATCAAACACCAAAGCCAGCAGCAGATGCTAACAAAATTTCCAACTATATTGTCTTACAAAACATCTTACAGAGTACATTAGTATTCCCAAAAATTGCACAATGGGGCAAAAGTTCTGAGAGATTTGCATGTTTTCTTCATTTGAACACAAAAGTAGCTATCTTGATACATTTTCCTTTCACAAGCAATGACAAAATTTCCGAGACATAAACTATAGTGCAGGACCAATTTTTTTAGTATCATCGTCCTTATATATCTCCTAATACACAATACAAACAGAGTGCCATTAAAATCGGAACTAGAGAATCAAAAACAGGAAACATGAGACAACACACAAAAAGAGAAGGAAAAATGACGCCAGAAAAATACATGTTCAACAAAAACCCAAACTCCAGATCTCTTCTTTGTAATTCTACCACCAGCGCTAGACACCTGGTTCTGATATTATATCGTACACCCCAATAAATAGAAAAAAGGAACAAATGGAAACTTCCTGCCAAATGAACACTACTAAATTTTAAACATAATCTAAAATTCACCAAATGTATCCACCGCGCTTTCGAATAATTTATTTTCAGTTCTCAGAAAAGAAAACTTTTCTCCATAGCTCATGACTACAAGGCAAACTTAGACCACTAGCAGGAATTACTAGAATGATAATAACAAAAACAAGAAACCAGCAGAGTAATATTATAAACTATCTATTCAAACTCACAAGCATAGCACTACCATTGGTACAACTACAAACAAAGGACCCCTACCTACTAGCAAAGATGCACTACCACGTACTAACACTCTACCCTATTTCGCGTCCTCCATACCTTCCTTTATAAGGTCATATCCTCAGTAAGTTATAGTTACTCTATGTCATGTCTAATCACCTCCCCCTAATATTCTTCATCCTACCTCTAACCCACCTGAATCTCTCCATAGTCAATGCCTCACACCTCCGTACTGGGTATCTGTAAACCTCCACATCTCACGTCCAAACCATCTCACCTCACTTTTCGCATCTTGTATTCCACTGAAAGCACTCCCACCTTCTCTCAAATAATCTTATTTAAAATCCTATCTCTCCTAATAATTTCACATATCCATTATTGCATCCTCATCTCTGGCACCTTCAACTTTTGGATGTAGGAGTTTTTGACTGACCAACACTCTATTTCATACAACATAGCCGATCAGACTGTCACTCTGTAGAACTTGCCTTTAAGTGAACCTTGGATCAAAATGAGCCCTCCATCTATTTAAAATACCAAATATTCCATGTATATAAAAAGATATAAAAATAGGCTAAACTCATATATTCTGTCATTTTTTACCCTTTTCTTTTAACGAAAGTTTGGCAACAATGTCAACTTTTACAAAAAAGCATAAATCACAAAAAATGTGAGTTATCCATTTCTATTTTACAAAGCTCACAAAAGATGTGAGTTATCCTATTTTATTTTACAAAGCTCACATAATATGTCAGTTATCTATTTTTTTAATAAATCTCTCATAATATATGAGTTATCTATTTTCCTTTTATAAAGCTCACATAATATGTCAGTTATCTATTGAATATAAAAACTCGTGTCTTTCCTTATCGCGGTCTCCTACCCCAATTCTCCTTAGAAAAACATCATAACCCTACAAATCTGGTCCCTCAACACAAACTTTAGTTGATTCTCAATCAGTGGTCCAATGTGGTTGTAGTTCGGCTCTTGAAAATCGAGAAATTGTTGGTTCAAGTTGAGATAATTTTCTTATTTTTAAAATTGTTGGTTCAAATCATTTGTGGTTTAGTGAATGATGTTATAATTGTTGTTTGGATATTTTAGTTTATTACACTAATATCTCCAATGGTTGTTCTATATAAATTCATGTAAAAGCATTGCATATTCTTGGCACTATTGTAAAGTAGATACAACCTGGTGTGCGAGCTTGATGCTAGCATATTTAAGGCTTTTAAATCAGAATAATTGTTAATTCTTACGCAAATTTTGTGGTTTTTGATTGTTTTCTCTGTGATAGTGCAGGTTAGCTAAGATATATGAAAACCAAAAACAACTGAGTCAAAAGAGAAAGATTTTGAGTAAGCAGCCATGAAGAGTACAATCGACGACTTGTCTGATAAGTCGTCAACTTTGTGAATAGCTGTCAGGAATATCATCAAGCCTAAGGCATTGTGTAGGAGTTGCAGTGAAGAGTTGACGACATTGTTTGATATGTCGTCAACATCCTGATAAGCCGTCAAGTATTATTGTCAGCCGAAGAAAACAACAAGTGAAATAGGAAGAGGAGTTGACGACATGTCTAATAAGTCATCAATATCCTGATAAACCGTCACATGTTGTCGTCACCGATGCGAGGGAAAAAAAGTTGTGATTTGTGATTTACTTCCAAAATTAGTCTGAGTATTTAACGCAGAGAGAAGGGTTTTCTAGGGCACTTGAACTTCACGACTAATTTTCAGTTTTCTCTCCAGTTTTGGTTGTAACATTGCAATTCCTTTTTGGGAGATTATTATATTTTTCTTGGGATTTCTACTGTGATTGTGAAGGAGAAACAACTATTGCTAATCATTATTCTGTAAGTTATCATCCATCAAATCATGAATGCAATTTGTATTTTTGCTTTTTACATCATCAGTAGTTAATTTCCTTAACCCAAACTGTGGGATCTATGGGTTCGGTCTTGTAATGTCACTAGTGGATCAAGATTCGTTAGCTTTTAGGGACTTCTTGATAATTCCTCTGCTGTACACATTATCTATTGGTTGCAAATGATAGATTATGCCTAACTAGTGATTTGCTTGAAATAAGAAATCAAATCTAGTAGGAAGTGAATTATCCACAGGGACTTGGAAACATTAAACTTTCATTTAATAATTAATGTTGTAACAAGGTTAATTAACCTAATAGAATCTGGTTCATAAATATGAATTCCCTAAGTTCGAAAGGATTAGGTAATTAAATGCCTAAATAGGTTGAGAGACATTTAGACATTATTCCGATACAGGTGATCTATTTTTCCTATCTGTAACAAGAATCTTGAATCTCTACTAGTGTATATCAAGCACCAACACCCATAGTGAGCACAATTTTGGTTTCTTCCATATTATTGACTTGAAACACTGAAATACTAGTAACAAGTGATAAACTTGAAGTGAGAAATAACTACCTGTTTAGTCTTGAAAAACCCCCATTTACCAAAAACTACTAACTATCAGTTGATTGACAAATGAATAACTTAATTTAACACCATATTCCCTATGGGATTTGATCCCAACCTAGTTGGGTTATATATTTGACAGCGATTACTTACTCTCTCGTAAGAGAGGTGTAATTTTGGCAAATTAAATTCTAGCGTCGTTGCTGGAGAATACAGTTGTCAATAAAGTTGATGTGTGCTACTTGAATGTTAGTTAGGTTTCCTAATTTTATATTTATTTGTTGTTTTTTTTCTCCGCAGGTTAGTTAGCGTGTATGCCAAGTACATGGAGTTCAGGTGAATCATTATTACCAGTGCATGAACCTCAGTTAATCGGTAGAATGGCAGACCCATAAGAAGTAGGAAGATTAACTGCCTTGGCTAGGGCTCAAGTAAATCAACAGAATATAGATAACCCAGGTTGGGTACCAAATCCGGATGAAGAGGACCAGGGAGATGAAGAATTGATGAATCCTGCTAACCCAAGGTGCGTAGAGAATGTAGCCGCACCGATGAATTAGAATATGAATAGAAATTGCCCATTTCGAGTAAGACTGGATCACCAACTAGTGCAGTATGATCAGAATGACGATGATGATGGAATAGATGGAACTGGTGCTACTGGAGCTATTACTCCTCCACCTTTTGCACTAGGAGCAAAGTTCAATATTCCTAGTATATTGATTCAACTCCTCCATCTGAAGGGGTTGTTCGGTGGACTCCCGGGAGATGATCCCAATATGCATTTAGTGAACTTTATCACTATTTGTAAGTCCTTTGATAAATTGAGAGTGGGACAGAATTCTATATGCCTGAGTTTATTTTCGTTGCCTTTGTCTGAAGAGGCAACATTGTGGCTTAATGAGCTGAAACTTGATTTTATAACCAATTGGAGGCAGTTGAAAGAGGTTTTCCTAAAAAGGTTCTTTTCGCCTTCTAAGAGGGTACAGTTGGGGGATAAGATCAGTAACTTTAGATAGCTCCCAACCTAAGATCTTTATGAGGCATGAGAGAGGTAAAAAAAAGAAGCTAATACAGTGCCCAAACCATAATATGACAGATATTCACCTGATGGAGACTCTTTATCTAGCTTTGAACTCTATTACAAAGCCAATTTTTGATAATGCTGCAGGGGGATCATTTGTGGATCTCACTTTTCAAGAGGCCTCTAAGATGCTGGATTGGATCACCAAACAAAGTAGATCTTGTTATACCAGGGATTCTGTGGTAGCAAGCCCTACTATGTCTATTGGCATTACTGCAGAACAATGTAAGAAAGAGGAAGAACATGATCAATACATGGCACACTTAAAGACAAAGATGGATCTTTTGAACAAACACTTATTATCTGCAAAGACTAAAAAGGTGATAACAGTTGCATCCTAAGGTATAGAGGACTCTGATTCAGAATAAAAGGCAAACTATTTGAATAACCAGGGGGTTTTTAAGCCAATATCCAAGGAAATCAAGGTCAGACTTATTATGACAAGGTTGGATATAAGGATCAAGATTAAGGAAACTAGACGAGCAAAAATGATAGAAGTGGGTCGTATGTACCTCCCAAAAGTAGAGATAATACTGCAACTAGCTCTGGAAAGATGTCCATGGAGGACATGATGGAGAAATTGTTAAAGGGATTTGAGGCGACCAACTTTAGGGTGACTACCATGAAGACTGATTTGTCCTCTAAGAGTCAATTGGTAAACTCACACTCCACTTCGGTCAAACAGTTAGAATAATAAATGAGCTAACTTTTTGTAGTATTTAATCAAAAGAAGAGTGGAACATTGCCAAGTGATATAATTTAGAACCCTTGGAATGATGGTTTGTGCATGGCCATTACTACACAGAGTGGTAATGTTTTATTGGGCCCTTCTGTGGGAAAAGTTGTGAATGATGAGGTGATTGAAAAAGATGTTAATCTTGAAGAAAGTAATCCAGTGGAGTCTAAGAAGCGGGATGGTATTGATATCCCTTCTGATCACTAGCAGGTTGATGAGTTGAAAAAGGGAAAAGAGAAGAAAATGGAAGTAGTGGTTAATACTCTCCTAAAACCACCACCTCCCTTTCCTCAGAGACTGAAAAAGAAGGTTGATGTATGAAATTTAGTAAATTCATGGCAATGTTGAAGCAGCTGACAGTGAATGTGCCTTTGATAGAGAAACTTGAACAAATGCTAGGATATGCTAAATTTATGAAGGATCTTGTGACAAACAAAAGAGCAATGAGCTATGAACCGGCTGACAATCTCCATCATTGTAGTGCTATTTCTACAAGGTCCTTGGTATAGAAGAAAGCAGATCAAGGAGCATTCACTATTCCCTGTACGATTGGGTCTCTAGAATTTGCTAAGGCCTTATGTGATCTGGGAGTAAGCATCAATCTGATGCTGCTAGCTGTTTATAAAAAGTTGGGCTTGAGAGACCCCATACCCATCAACATATGACTAATAATGGTGGATTGGTTGGTAAAATGACCTATTGGTATTTTATATTATGTGTTGGTGAAGGTGGCTAGCTTCATATTTTCTGTAGATTTCATATAATCACAAATTATATGGTGGACTTTGAGGTGCATATAATCTTGGGTCGATATTTCCTCACAACTAGAAGTGTGTTGATTGATCTGCGAACTAATAAGCTCTTATTTAGGCTGAATGATAAAGTGGTGTGATTTGATGTATGCCAATCAATGAAGTAGTATAAAAAAATGAGTGTGTTCTCAATTATTGATGTATATTATGAGGATGAGCAGGGGGTGCAAATAGAGGAGAAATTTGCTGTAGAGCCTCTAGCTGCATTGCTGATAAATTTTGATCGTAAAATCATTGAGGAGTACGAAAAGACTGTTTATGCTTTGACAAGAATGGGTTCATACTCTTATGTTGCTAAACATCTAGATTTTGATCTTGCTAATCGACCAACACCACCGGCTAAGCCATCTATTGAAGAGCCATCGGTGTTGGAATTAAAAAAACTGCCAGGGCATCTAAGGTACGCATTTTTAGGGAATGGAAACATGCTGCCCATGATTATTTTAGCTGATTTAAGTGAGCAGCAGGAAGAAGAACTTATTTCGATGCTCTAATGGTACAAAATAGAAATAGGTTAGACTATTGCTGATATTATTGGCATTCCCCCTGGCGTCTGCACCCATAAGATACAACTTGAGGATGATTGTACTCCAACTATCGAGCATCAGCAATGACTTAACCCACTAATTCAAGAGGTGGTTAAGAAGGAGATTATTAAGTGGCTGGACACAGGAGTGGTTTATCCTATTTCTAACGGTAAGTGGGTGAGCCTAGTTTAATGTGTTCCCAAGAAAGGGGGCATGACTGTTATTGCAAATGAAAGGAATGAGTTGATTCCACTCAGGACTATAATAGGATGGAGAGTTTTCATGGACTACCGCAAACTAAACTCATGGATGTTGAAAGACTATTTTTCGATGCCCTTTATAGATCAAATGCTTGATCGATTGGCAGGTAAGAGGTGGTATTTCTTTTTCGATGGTTATTCTGGATATAATCAAATATGTATTTCTCTTGAAAATCAGGAGAAGACAACATTCATATGACCGTATGGTACTTTTACATTCAAGCGAATGCTATTTGGGTTATGTAATGCTCCTACCACCTTTCAATGATGTATGATGTCTATTTTCTTAGATATAGTTGCGAACACGGTGGAGGTGTTCATGGATGAGTTTTTTTTGGTAGGATATTCATTTGACCTATGTTTGGCAAACCTGAGTAGGGCCTTGAAACGATGTGTGGAATTCAATTTGGTACTTAATTTGGAGAAATGTCACTT
Organism: Capsicum annuum; assembly: GCF_002878395.1. Classification (NCBI taxonomy): domain Eukaryota; kingdom Viridiplantae; phylum Streptophyta; class Magnoliopsida; order Solanales; family Solanaceae; genus Capsicum; species Capsicum annuum. The sequence continues at coordinate 17,131,735 of NC_061114.1, read as the reverse complement.
TATGTGAAAGAGGGCATTGTTCTCAAGCATAAAATATCAGCAAAAGGGATAGAGGTGGATCGAGCCGACGTAGAGGTTATTGAGAAGCTACCACCTCCCATTTCAGTGAAGGGAGTGCATAGTTTCCTGGGACATGCTGGCTTTTACTAGAGGTTTATAAGAGACTTCTCGAAGGTTGCAAATCCACTTTGCAAAATTTTGGAGAAAGAAGCTAAGTTCTCCTTTGATGATGATTGCTTCAAGGCATTTGAATGCCTTAAAAAGAAGCTGAGGCCCCTATCATTGTTGCACCAGATTGGTCAAAATTGTTTGAGATCTTATGTGATGCAAGTGGTGTTGCCCTTGGAGCTGTGTTGGGATAGAAGAAGGACAAACTTTTTCATCCGATCTACTATGCTAGCAAGGAACTGAATGGATCACAAAAGAACAACACTGTCACTGAACAAGAACTCCTTTTTGAAGTTTATGCTTTTGAGAAATTCAGGGCTTATCTGCTAGGGACCAAGGTGGTGGTCCACACTGACCACGCAACCTTGAGGTATTTGATAGCTAAGAATAATACAAAACCAAGGTATATGGGATGGATGTTACTGCTTTAAGAATTTAACTTTGAAGTCAAAGATAGGAAAGGTTGCAAAAACCAAGTTGTGGATTATTTGTCTAGGATGGAAGGTGAACAAAGAGCCTGAGATCAACTTGAGATAAATGATGCATTTCCTGATGAGTAGATCTTGGTTGCTACTAAGGAGAAAATTCTTTGGTATGCTAATTTTGCAAACTATGTGGTAAGCGAATTGATCTCGGAGGATCTTTCCTTTCACCAAAGGAAGAAATTTCTCCATGATGTGACCTATTACTTCATGGATAAACTGTATCTGTTCTAGAGATATGCGGACAATATCATAAGGAGGTGTGTTTTAGAAATAGAGATGTTGAGTATATTAGAAGCATGCCATGCTTCTCCTGTTGGAGGTCATCATGCTGGTGACCGGACTGCTTGAAAAGTGTTGCAGAGTGGCTATTACTGACCAACTTTATACAAGGATGCATATGAGTTCGTACGTAGATGTGACCAATGCCAAAGGTAAGGGTCAATCTCCAAACATCATGAGATGCCGATGTCCAAGATGATGGAAGTAGAGTTATTTGATGTGTCGAGCATTGACTTTATAGGACCTTTTGTAAGGTCATACGGGTTGAAATATATTCTGGTTGTTGTAGATTATGTCTCAAAATAGGTTGAGGCTGTACCTTTGGCCGATAATGAAGGGAAGAGAGTCGTTGCATTCCTCAAGATAGACATCTTCTCTAAATTTGGGGTGCCATACACCATTATAAGTAATGGTGGATCCCACTTCTGCAATAAACTATTTCGAGCTACCTTAGAAAAGTATGGTGTCAAGCAATACAAGGTGGTAACTCTATACCACCCATAGACTAGTGGGAAAGTGAGGGTTTCAAATAGAGAGATCAAAGCCATCCGTGCTAAAACTGTGAACGCTAATATGCAAGATTGGTCTAGGAAGTCGGACAATGCACTTTGGGCATATAGAACAGCTTTAAAGATGCCTATCGGCATATCACTATACCAACTGGTTTATGGTAAGGCATGCCATATGCCAATCAACTTGGAGCATAAGGCATTATGTTCACTCAGATGACTCAATTTGAATTGGAATGAGGCAACGGAGTTAAGGCTGGGGAAATTGAATGAGATGGATGAATTCTGTATCAATGTATATAAACGAGCAGATCTCTACAAAGAGAAGATTAAAAAGTACAATGATTGAAGGATTGCACATCAAGACTTTTAAAAAGGTGACTTAGTACTCCTATTCAACTCTAGACTGAAGCAGTTCCCAGGTAAGTTAAAATCAAAGTGGTCCGACCCATTCAAAGTGAGTCAAGTCTACTCATCTGGAGTAGTTGAGCTCGAGAATGAGAACGGGAGTGACTTTAAGGTAAATGAGTAGCGAGTGAAGCTGTACATTAGTCCAGTAGACTCAATAAAGTTTATAGCCACCATATATCTCCATGAAATCTGAGTAATCGAGATAGCTGAGTTGTGCCGTGATACTAACTCAGGAGCTATAGGGAGGCAACCCAATTTTTTTTATGTTTAGTACAAGTTACTTTCATTTATTTAGTTTATTTGTGCTTTTAAATTGGTGATCGTAATGTATTGATAAGGTGTGCAGGGATCTAGATGAAATTGATGTAGCCACCCAAGTAATCCTGACGACGCATGTGATGAGCTATCACAATTATGATAAGCCATCAGATTTTATTGTAATAGAAGCCAAAGATGAGGTACCTTATGGATAAGGCTGACGACATCTGTGATGAGCTATCTCAATTGTGATAAGCCATCAGATTTTGTCATCAAGGGAGCTAAAGATGAGGTACGTTTTTGATAAGGCTGATGACATCTGTGATAATCTATCTCATTGGTGATAAGCCATTAGATTTTGTCACTAAGGGATCCAATGATGAGGTACGTTCTGGATGAGGCTGACGACATCTGCGATGGGCTATCGTACTTGTGATAAGCCGTTAGAAGTTGTCATCAGAAAACTTGAAATTAAGAAACACTCTATCTTGGTTTATGTAATCCTGGGCCCAATTAATGAAATCCAATCCGGCCAACATGCCAGTCTTCTCACCTTCCCGTTTTTCTTTTCTTTGGTTTATTTTTTTTCTATTTTTAGTTTATTCTCTTGCCTATTTTCATTATTGCCTAGTAAAACAAGAAGATTTCTATCCTTGTTGGTTGTTGGTTTGGATTTCAAAAGAAAACACTCCCTTGTCCTTTTATCTTCTCTATCCCATTCTAGAAACAAAGTCAAAATCCTTCAAATTTCTAAGTCGCCTAATAGGTATGCTCAAAGCTCATCTCTTCTTTTCTTTGGTAAGTAGTGGGAATGATTTAAACCTTGGTTTTCAAAGGTATTAAGTCAAAGTGTAGCAAAGCATTGTGTGAAAACTGAAATTAGGGTTTAAGTTACTGTATTGAGCATAAAAATCTAAAAGCTCAGCCCAAGAACGTAACTCCATGGGTGTTAAAAAAGAATTTGGATGATGATCATGTTAAAATTGAACTGGGGATTATGTTATGAACTGACGTCATGGCTGATAAGTTATCATAAATGTGACAGCCTATTAGACTATGTCATCACAAGTATAAAAAAAAGAGTTTGTTCTGTTTAAGGCTGACGACATAGCTGATGATCTATCATAAATATGATGGATTATCAGACTATGCCGTCACAACTTTCTTCAAAGGCACTGATAAACGCCTTTCAAGAGATTTTGAAATTGATCAGCATTCTTGTGTTGTTTAACCCTGGGTATTGAGTATTTATTTTTTCTTGTTATAGAGTTCATTATGCCACCAAAAATAAAATCAACTAAATCAACAAAAAAGGTGTCTAGGAAAGCATACCTCGAAATATCTTTGATGAGTACAAAAAGAAGAAGAGTCCAAAGGTAGCTTCACCTCCTCCATAATCTGAGGAAGAGGTGAATGAACAAAGTAAGACTAAAGAACTATCATCATCTGCAAATACACCCTCTGAGCAAACAGCTTCTGAGCAACCAAACTCTACTTCTAAATAAAAATCATCTGCATAGCCTAACTCTGAAGAACCTTCATCAGAGAACCCTTCTCCTGAGCAACAACCGACCAGTGAAGATTCTTTGATATGGGGAAATCTGATCAAATATAAGAAACCTGGTGTCTGAGAAAGTGCTAGATGGGAAATTCCCAGGGAAAAGAAGATTTTCTATGATGGGCTTTTCAGAACTCAAAGAAGATCTGTTAAAAGGACAATTTTTGAAGAAACAAGAATCATTATTATCAGGTTGAGCAAATATCTTTCAATGGAGTAGACATTTCAAGACTATAACTTAGCGTGGACCATAAAAGGAGGTAATTCATTTTTCCCTTCACTATTCTACAAATTCTATGTGAACTGCCAGGCTACCTTGAAAAACATATGTAAGCAGAAGGAAAAAAATGGTAGATAAGCCCTTATTGGAGAAAGTTTTGGTAAGGGGCGTAATGGAAAATCTCTCAGTTAGAACCATCAACAGATTCCTTTATGGTCCCGAATTTACTCCTCAAGTTACTTTACTAACATTCTACTCTCGGTTAAAGAATCATGAAAAACAGCATCCTTGGTTAGCCAATATCATAGCTGAAGATGAACCAGAATGGTTGATCGACCCGAATGAAAAAATAGTCAAGTCCTCCCTTACTCAAGAGGCAAGGTTCTGGTGGGGTGTAGTACACACGTAGTTGATTCTTATAGTGGGAGATAATATTCTTGGTGATAATAGAGCAATATTAGTCATGAGCCTCGTGGCTAAGCTTTATTTAAACTCTGGGGAAATTATTGCTAATAAAATTAAGATTCGGGTATAAAGACCCGAAACTGTATGTCCTTTCCTTTGTCTCATCACAAAGTTATGTTGGGTTGCTAATGTACCAGAGATTGCAGGGATAGATGACAAATTTTCTGCTAAGAAGATCCATGACCCCATAAGATATGATGAAAACCACCCTAGGCTGGTACTAGATAAGGGAGCATGGGTTGAATTAGATCTAGTAGGGGTTGCTAAATTACAAATATCTTCTATGGGTAACCCCTCAACACCAAATATAAAGGTGCAAACATCAGAAGTTGTACAATCAACAACTCTTGCAGGGGCAAACCTATTGTATGAGAATGAACCAAACCCCACAATAGCAACTCAAGTATTGGCGTTGTCATTTAATACTTTTAATTTATAGAGAATGGCAAAACAAGAAAGGCAATGGAGGCATAGCTACAGAAATTTGCCAACCAATTTGCCTCAGCCGTGGATAAGAGGATCAGGGTAGCCCTTAAACCCTTCCAGGATTTTCCTGGATGGGTTAATGAGTTGTAGAACCATTTTAATGCACGGTTGAGAGAAATGTCTGCCCCAAATCTTGCACTATTTAGAGAAATACTGGACAAGGTAAAAGCTGATGTTGGGGCATTGTAGTAGCACCAACTTATGGTTTCTATGGATCCAGTTGCTGATGAGTCTGAGGATGAAGTTCCCTTGCTTGATCTCAATGGGGAACCAGTGAAGCAAAGAAAGAAGAAGGGTAAGAAAAAAGATAAAGGTAACAGAAAGAGGCAAGAAGTGATGAAGAAAGAAAAGTATGGAAGAAGGAAAGACAGAAGAATGAGAAAGCAGAGATGAAAAAAGCAATGCACGCATTCAAACTGGACAATAAGAAATAGTAGGAGGCCCGACGAGTGAGGGCTGTAGGTGCCTCAACCATTAGGCCACCAATAACTACTAGGCCAGATACGTCAGAATGTAGGGAGGCTCCCGATGGGGATGAGGTAGCTGAGGATGCAACAGAAGGATCAGCTACCCATGATTTGTGTGCTTGAGCCACTACAAGTATGTTCTAACCCCTATGATTTTATTTTTTTATATTTGTGTTGGGGACAATGCATGCTCTTTTATTTTGGGGGTGTGGTATATGTTTGTTGGTTGTGTTAGTGGTTTGCTCAGTGTTATGTTTGACTAAGAGAGTTTGTATGGCAGTCATCATTGCAATATTTAAAATACCTCTTTAATGGTATGTTTTATAACTGTGTGATGTGCATCTATATATGACCACTATGCATCTTGTTATAGTATTAGTACTAGTTAATCATTGCTAATAAATTGCATGATCCGACTAGGTAGTAGCTTGCGATGTACCTGGGTACTATGTGTATGTGAGACATTACTTGGTTCCCATTGTGTGTAAATCCAAAACTTACCCAGTTGTTCTTGCCTTGGTTTTAGGATAATGGTTAGGAAAGAATCATAGGACATTGATGTTACTCCATTTTTCACCTAAATAAGTGCTAGGGGACTCTTTCCTGAGCCTAGAGTTGAGATTGTTAGAGGTATGAGTTCTACCCTAATTTATCAGAGTTCATCTACCCAGTGTTTGAGGGGTTGTTAGTACAGTTGTTGACCCGTTTAGATGGTTCTTCTTTGGTTATGTTGGGTGATCTTCTAGTACTAGTGTGGATCCTCTTGTAGCACCAACTTTTGTTTTGGGTACTCCTCAGACCTCAAGTACTATTCCACCTTCAGTGCCGACATCTGACTATGGGCTTCTGAGATTAGGAGTTTAGTTATTATTTATGTTACCTTTTCAGGTGGGATCTTTGCCAGCTGTACTACCATGCCTCACTCTCTTCAATGAGCCACGTCTAATAATGCTATGTTAGAGGCTTCTTTTAAGAGTATTATGGATCATACTAAGGTGACAGAGGATATTCCTCCACAGGAAGACGCCAATAGGGTGCTCCATTTTGGTAAGTTCAGAGGTCAGACTCCTTGAGGCAGAGATTTTAGAGGTTCTTACCGGTTTTTTAGTTCAGCAGTGCAGGGTAGCCATTAGGGCAAGTTTAGAGTATTTTATATATGTGATAAGACTAGCTATGTGGCCAAGGAATATTCTCGATGTATGTTTAAAGCTACTTTAATTTTAGCTGTAAGAGCTAGGGGTTTTTCTAGAGGTACGAGAGGCAGAGGTAGTAGAGCCTGTTTTACAGGTCATGGGGCTATTCAACCAGTCGATGGTCGTGGTTAATGTTATGCCATACCAGCCAAATCAGAGGCATAGGTTTCAGATGTTGTAATCACAAGTATCGTCCCCATTTGTTTTATACCTACATTTGTATTATTTGATCCCAAATTGACTTTCTATTATGTGTTTATATATTTTCTTCAAATTTTGATTCTGTTAGTGAGCCTTTTACCATGCCTTTTCATGTATCTACCCCGATAGGTTATTCTTTAGTGGTGGATTGGGTGCATCGATATTATGTTGTGACTTTTGCTGGGCGTGATACTTTGATAGATTTACTTGTATTAGGTATGGTTCATTTTGATGTTATTTTGGGTATAGATTGGTTGGATCCTTATCACGATGCCTTAGATTGTATTGATAAGGCTGTGACTTTAGCTTCACCTGGTGTGACAAGGATAGCTTGGAAGGGTGCTCTTCATTCGGGTCCTAAGAGGATTATATCTTATGTCTAGGCTTATAAGTTGGTTAAGAGGGGATTTTTATCTTACTTGGCTCATATTCGTGACAAAGTGTTATTTTACCTCCTTCATCTGATTTTGTCTGTGTTGTCTGTGAGTTTACAGAAGTATTCCCTACGAACTTACCTAGTATACCTCCGTATCGAGATATTGATATTACTATTGATGTTGTGCTGGGTACCAAGCCCATTTTTGTCCCTCCTTATTGGATGGCCCCAATAGAGTTAAAAGAATTAAAAGATCAGTTTCAGGAGTTGTTAGATAAAGGATTTATCCGACCTAGTATTTCACCTTGGGGTGCACCTGTCTTATTTGTAAAGAAAAATAATGGGTATATATGGATGTGTATTAATTATCGACTGTTGAATAAGGGGATGGTTAAGAATAAGTATCCTCTTCCTTACATGATGATTTGTTTGACCAACTACTGGGTGCTACAATGTTTTTAAAGATTGATTTGAGGTCCCGTTATAACTAGTTGTGGATTAGAGCTTCAAATGTTTCAAAGATAGCTTTTCAGATTCAATATGGTCACTATGAGTTCTTGGTCATGTCTTTTAGGTTGACCACTGCCCCTGCCGCATTTATGGAGATGATGAATGAGGTGTTTTGATCATATCTCAACTTCTTTTTTATTTTGTTTATAGATGATATCTTAGTGTATTCCAAGACTGAGGTTTGGCATGAGGAGTATTTGTAGATTGTTCTTTAGATATGAAGGGATGAGAAGTTTTATGTTAAGTTCTCTAAGTGTGAGTTTTAGTTGGAGTCTGTTTCTTTCTTGGGTTATGTGGTGACTAAGGAAGGTATTATGTTGATCCAGCCAAGGTTGCAATAGTTTGTGATTAGGCTAGACCTACTTCGCCAATCGAGATTCAGAGTTTTATTAGTGTTTTGTCTACGATTTCTCTTCTATTGCAACTTTTTTTACTAAGTTGACTCAGAAAAAGATTTCTTTCTAGTGGTTTGATGCTTATGAGGTAAGCTTCCAAAAACTCAAGAATTTGTTGACTTCGGCTCCTATATTGTCTTTGACCAAGGAGGGCGTGAACTTTTTCGTGTTTTATGATGCTTCTAGTATTGGATTAAATGTTGTGTTGATGTAGGGGGGAAAGGTGATTACGTATGCATCTCATCAGTTGAAGCCTCATGAGAGGAATTAGTTGACCCATGATTTGGAGTGTACGCAGTTGTGTTTGCCTTGAAGTTGTGGAGGCACTACTTTTATGGAGTCTATTGTGATATCTCCTCAGATCATTGTAGTCTTCAGTGATTTTTTACTCAGTGGGATCTTAATATGAGGCAGCACTGTTGGCTTGAGTTGCTTAAGGATTATGAATTGACTATTCTCTATCATCTATGCAATGTTAATGTAGTTGTGGATTCCTTAAGTTAGAAGTCGACTAGCATGGGTAGCTTGGCAAATCTTTTGTCCCAAGAAAGGCCTTTGGCCTAAAAGGTTCTGTATTTAGCTAACCAAATGGTTAGGCTTGATATTTCGATATTGGAGCGTGTTTTGGCCTTTGTAGACACTAGATCTTCTTTGATGAAGTGGATTTGAGCTCATAAGTCTGATGATGTTGGATTGAGGTTGATTCGAGATAAGGTGTTGAGTGGGGAGGCTAAGGAAGCCTTACTAATTTGGATAGAGTTTTGAGGATTAGGGGCCGAGTTTGTGTATCGAGAGTGAGTGATTAGATTAGGTTGATCTTGGAAGAGGCCCACTATTCTAGATATTTATTCAATCCAGGTGTGACTAATATGTTTCATGATTTGAGACAACACTATTGGTGGGTGGTATGAGGCTAGATATAGCAGATTTTGTGGCTCATTGCCTATGTTGTTAAGGTCGAGCATATGTGACCTGGTAGTTACTTTAGAGGTTACCCATTCTAGAATGAAAGTGGGAATGCATCACCATGAAGATGTGATTGGTTTGTCTCATACATCTCATAGTTTTGACAGTGTTTGGGTCATTGTGGATCAATTGACCTAGTCAGCTCATTTTATTTCAGTTCAGGTCTCATTCAGTTCTAAGAGGTTAACCGGAATCTACATTCATGACATTGTGCATCTTTATTGTGTACTCAAGTCCATTATTTCAGATTGAGATTAGTGTTCACATCTCACTTTTGGAATACTTTTCAGGATGAGTGGGTACTCGGGTTGATCTTAACACGATGTTTTGCCCCCAGACTAATGGTCAATCAGAGCAGACTATTTAGGTTTTGGAGGATATGCTCTATGCTTGTGTGATGGATTTTGGTGGCCAGTGGGAGCAATATTTGGCTTTAGTAGGGTTTGTATATAATAATATCTACCATTCCAGTATTGATATGGCTCCTTTTGAGGCATTGTCCTTTGCCAGTGGGTTGGTTTGATGTTTTAGAGGTAAGACCTCAAGGTACAAACTTTCTTCGTAAGTCCTTGGTCAGAGTCTGGATCATTCAGGATAGACTTCGAGCAGCTCAGGGTAGGCAGAAGTGCTATGCTGATCGTAGACTTCATGCCTTGGGATTTGGTGTTGGTGATTGTATTTTCCTTTGAGCTTTACCCATGAAGTATGTGATGAGGTTTGGGGAGAGGGGCAAGCTTAGCCCTAGGTATATTTGTCCATTAGAGATTCTTTAGACTATTGGTGATATGGCTTATGAGTTGGCATTTCCCCCTAATCTATCATCTATTCATCCGCTTTTTCATGTTTCTATGCTTAGTTGTTACTTTCCTGATGAGTCTTATGTTATTCTTTGGGAGTCAATTCAGTTAGATGAGCGGTTATCTTTTATTGATGAGTCAGTCTCAATAATGGCTAGGGATGTTTGGCGGTTGTGATCTAGAATGATCCCCGTGGTTAAGGTCCAGTGGCAACATCGGCCTGTAGATAAGGCTACTTAGGAGGTTGAGTCTGATATATGGAGTTCATATCCCCATCTCTTTATTGATTCAGGTATTTATTTGCCTTAGTTCGAGGACGAACTAAATATTTAGTGGTAGATGATGTAACGATCTAAAATTTTGATGAAATATGTGACATTTGTAATTTTGTGTGATTTAACAATTTTGCCCCTCCCCGTAGTTGTATTATGGCATTTCTTAGTTTCCAAAGCATTTTGGTACCATTTATGCAGTATTGTGGTTTTTTGATGGCTTCAAAAACCTTATTTTAGTCTTATGTTAATATTTTTTTATCCGTGCAACAGATGGCTGAATGGATTGTGACAAAAGCTGCGGAATATCGATATTAGGCTAGATAGACCTTTGGTTTGAGTCCCTGTGCATCCGAACTCATTTTGACCTATTGATCGAAAAGTTAAAAATTGAAGATATAGGTGTGGGATCCATATTTGAATGAAACAACCCTAGATGTGAAATCCGACTTTGCCAGAAGATTCAGAATGTTGATTTTAAGATGGTAATATACTTGGTATAAATTTATGGCTTTTAAATCACATTTCGACCTTCGGTTTGGAAAATTGTGATTTCGGATTTTGGATTTTGGGGGTCAACTTTGTGAAAACAATATTTTTTCAAAAATTCGACTTCGCCAACGCATCCGGAGCATCGAATTTAGTATGGTTGCATTGTTTGTTTGTATATGTCGGACTCCAAACGAATTTCGGACACTCCGTTGAAGTTCAGATTAGACTTAAAAGGATGAAAAATCTAGTGCATAGCAGATTTTTTGCTATAAAAACAGTTTTTCCCTCTTTTTGGTCCATTTTGTTCATTTTCCATCTTTCCTCTAAGAGTTAAACCCTGAAATAGTGTGGGAGCTTAAAAGTAAAGTTTGTGGGAGCGTGAGAAGCTAGATTAACATCTATTTCTTGATTTTATTACGGATTTAACGTAAGAATCAACTCTTTTCTTAGTAATTTCTTGATTAATTTCTCAAACCCCAAAAAATGTTAGTGCATGATTTTTGACCCCATTTTCACTCCTTTTCAATTGAATAGTGTTTTTATCTTATAATTACTAGTTTTTCATCAATTTAACCCTTAAAAAAACTCCGATTATTGACTTTAACCCGAATTTCAAAGATTTTTACCCGGTAAAGCTTTAAATGGTTTTTCTTAAAATTGAACCTCATTTTCTACTAGATTTGACTTAGTTTCCAGTTTTAGATTCCTAAAAAAATATGAGGAACATGTTTTTGATGTAAAGTTTTGATTTTTTCCTTCTTTTTTGGAAACCCGTTCCGAGGGTCCATTTTGATCTCGAACCAAAAATAATCAATATGGGTATTATTGGTTTTGTTTTGAAGCATAGATTCTATATTTTATGTTTTTAGTAGAGTTTGGGATCATTCGTGAAAAGTAAGGTCGTGGGTTGGAAGTGTAGTGGACCTATAATACCCCGTATTTCCCTAGCTCAGTTTAACTATCAGTACTCGAGTATCTCTATATAAATTTTTCAAAATACTTATAATTTTCTAGTTTAAGACCTTCCATTGTGTAGGAAATTCAGTCAGCTTTCCAATGATATAAATTTTACCCAAATCCAATACCCAGGTGAAAAGTTAAAGCAGTTTTTAGTAAAATAGTGTGCCACCTGGTGCAGCACCGCATCGTGAAGCCAGTTTAAATGACATTCATCAGTTTCAAGTGAAGCTCCGTGATAATGATGCGTCACGCCAAAGTTCCAGTTCACAATTGTCATTTTCTAGTAAGGGACCGCGATCACACCGCATCGCGCCAAGGGCCATTTTCCCAATTTTCAAAATCCAGTAAGACTCAATGATGGTGCCGCATCATGCCAAGGTTCAATTTCACACTTGTCCATCTTTGTATAGTGTTAGTCGAGTTCCAGTGGCTCACCGTGATGCCACTGTATTGCAGTGAAAGTCAAACTCGGGATTTTCAGTGACGAAAATTAACTTCCTTCCAGGGGTAATTTAATATTTTTTTCACGACCCTGATTAGTCCTAAACACGAAATTAAGTCCTAAAAGATCACTAATTTCTCATTATTTCATTATTCACTCACTTTCTCACAAGATTAAGTTATTCTATATCAAATTAACAAAACCCTAGCTTCAAGAAATCAAGAACAATCCTCAAGCAATCCTAAAAAAATCTTCAAGAACTCATCCTTTTGGGTATGTTAGGTGTTCATTCATGGGTTCCTTTCACCCATGGAGTCCAAGAACCTTATTTAAACGTACAAGTTTAGAGATTTATGATTTCCATACTTGAAATTGATTGTATTCATGTTCATTATGTTGTTTGGGGTCTAAGTCCATGATTAGTTAAAAGTTTCATGAAAACTAGATAGTTTCTGGGTTGATTTATGCGATCTTCGTGTTGAACTATTGAACTACAAGTTGAATGTAGTAGCCATGACATTATAATATGTTTATTGCTATATGAAATAATTATGCTCGGCAAGTGATTGATAAAATGCTCATTGAATTGGATAGTGCCATCATGATATGTTATTATGTGTTCACTTTCATGTACAAGTTCATGTAATCAAGAGTTTGACAAAATGTTTAAATAAATGTATTGTGAACAAAAAACTAGTGCTATGCTTTCAACATCATGCCATGCTTTACTTTCCATGCTATTGAGTCCTGGGGGTATTCAATACCGAAAAATCTAGTTGTTTACCTAGAATTTCATTAGCTTTAGAATAGTCTTAGTAATGTCACAAATAGTAGTACTTAGTCAGTTACAGAACTCACTGAACTTAGTAGAGTTTAGTCAAATAATATGATTAGTAACAGTACAATCCATCCTAATACAGTCTAGTGATCAGTTCAATGTCTATTCAGTTAGGAGTAGGATTCAACACTGAGCGAACCAAAGGATAGGGGCTCACCTTCTAATAGAGGGTATGATCCTTAGAAGCACTCCTTGCGTTCTAGAACTGTATAGCCAGTGTAGCTAGAGACATCAACCTTTCAGTTGAGGGTTGATGAGGTGTCCTACCCGCCAGTTGAAGGTACACCGTTCTCATTCAGGGCACCTACCAGATGAGAGTGAATCTTCAACTTGTCTTTACCCGTGGCATGGTAATGAAACCCTTCCAAATGGGGTTAAAGGTTGAACCCTAGTTATCTTATTTGAGGCATGTTGGTTAGATGATTACCTCCCACTGTTTCAGTTTCAGTCTCAGTATAGAACTCAGTTTAGTTCTACAAAATCAGGACTGTTAGATACATTCACTCAGTATCAGTAATTCAATTATCAATAATCTCAAATATCAGTTACTCAGTATCAGAAATTAGTACTCAACTTAAGTAAAGGCTCAGATACAGTATATATGTATGTGCACAGTATTACATACTCAGCATTTTACAGTAGTTCCAGTTATCCATGTACTCTTATTCAGTTACTTTATATCATTCAGTCAGTTATTGTTCATGCATATGAATCCTTGCATTTAGCCTTACCTCATCTAGAAAACCAATACATTCCATATATTGATTCATACTTTCTTTTTGCGCTAAGATGTCTCATATCATAGGTTCGGATGCTCAGGTTTGAGTCCTCTTCTATCAAGGATATGATTTTATTTAAGTATTTTAGTAGCTTCAGTATTTCAGTAGTCGGAGTTAGGTGGAGACTTTTCCCATCAACTCTTCATCCAGACAGTTCAGTTAGAGGTTTTTCAGACTAGACTAGTTCAGACAGTATTTAGTTTTTAAAATGTTATTTTTGTTAATATTTTTATTAGTATTCAGATTATGAACCTTACCGCATTTTATCCTATTTTTTTTGCGTTTTTTCAATATTATTATTCAGCGCTCACAGTAGGTACCAATCATAGGTTAGCTTGTGGTCCTTTAAAGTTGTAAGCACCGTGTGGTGTCTGGGATGCAGACTCAGAAGTCCTAGGGAGTCTGAAAGCCGTGTCAAGTAAAGTCTTATGCATGTGTGTGCAACACGCCACACTTATGGACAAGAGGGTGAGAGAGCATGAGATCAAGCTAAAATCTTATTTTAATTAGTTTCTTCTTTCCATTTATGGAACATGCCTACCAGAAAATCTAATAGAAGAAGGAATGAAAATCAGACAGCACCTCAACCTATTTAGGAAGATACCCTGAATGAGCATGTCTCCCATGTAGAATTTAGAGTTACGTTCACTACTCTAGACAATTTTGTAGCAGCTCAGAATGAACGACCAACTTTTATTCAGGCCAACCCAGTGGCCAATACTGATATAGCCAGGATTCAGGACTTCACCCAAATGAACCCTCCTATATTCTCAGGATCTAAGTCTGATAAAGATCAACAGGAGTTCGTCGATCAGGTTCAGAAAGTCACATATATTCTGGGAGTGACTTCTAGTGAGAGTGTTGAGTTATCTACCTATGAAAATACAAGATGTAGCACATACGTGGTTTAAGCAGTGGAAGGTAGACAGGGGAGCAAATGCAGAGCCCATAGAGTGGGAAGAGTTTGCTACTGCTTTTCTACATAGATTCTTTCCCTTAGAGCTGAGAGAATCCAAGGTGTTAGAGTTCATTAATATTAGGAAAGGCAACTTGAGTGTGAAAGAGTATTCCCTCAAGTTTACTCAGTTATCCAGGTAAGCTCCCCAAGTAGTAGTAGACAATAGGTCCAGAATGAGCAAGTTTATGTCTGAGGTGTCAGAGAGTGTGGTCAAGGAGTACAGGACCACAATGTTAATTAAGGAGATGTACATATCTAGGCTCATGGTCCATGCTCAATAGATAGAAGATGCTAAGAATAAGGATACAGAGAGGGAGAACAAGAGGGATAGAATAGGTAGCTTCAATTTCACTCATCCTAAGTCAAAAGGTGATAACCTTTCCTAGTTCTGTCCAAAGTCTTTAGTTCAACCTCCATCCTCAGCAAGTGCTCCAATCTCTAAGTTTAGAAATGGTAACAAAGATAGGGTGCCAAGCTATAAATCTTAGGATAGTGTCAGCAATACTTGAACAAATCCTCTTTGTCAGAAATGTGGCAGAAACCATCAGGGTGTCTGCAGGGCTGGTACTGATGTTTGTTTCGGGTGTGGCAAGCCAGTCCATAGAATTAGAGATTGTCCTCAGTCAGGTTCAAAGGGTCAGTGCAATTGTCCCTCAGCTCATTTCGGTCTCCCAAATTAGCAGGGTGCTGCTTCTAGTGCCACCAATGGGCAATGCCCAAATAGGCTTTATGTACTTCAGTCTCGATAAGATTAGGAAAATTCTCCTGATGTGGTCACTGGTACATTACAGATCTTTTATTTACATGTTTATGCCTTATTAGATCGAGGAGATTCTCTGTCTTTTGTTACTTCTTATAAAGTAATCAACTTTAAGGTCAAAATAGAAATCTTAGCAAAACTTTTCTCAGTCTCTACCCTAGTGGGTCAGTCTCTCGTAGCCCGGAGGGTATACAGGAACTTTCTAATTATGATATCTTAGAAAGTCACTTCAGCAGACTTAGAAGAGTTAGAGATGATGACTTTTATTGTCATTCTCAACATGGATTGGCTCCATTCATAATATGCCTCAGTTGATTGTAGAAACAGAATTGTTCATTTTTAGTTTTCAATTGAACCAATCCTTGAATAGAGGGGTAGTACCACAGCGTTTAAGGGTCAGTTGATTTCATACCTTAGAGCGATAAAAATGATATCCAAGGTATTTGCCTATTATCTTGTGTGAGTCAAAGACTCTAGTTCAAAGACTCCTAGTCTTGAGTCAGTTCTAGTAGTAAATGAATTCTTAGATGTGTTCCCTTTGGATCTTCCCAGAGTTCCTCCCGTAAGGGAAATTGACTTCGGAATAGACCCTTTCCCAGACACTCAACCCATATCTATTTTGCTATATAGAATGGCACCAGCAAAACTCAGAGATTTAAAAGAATAGTTAAAAGACCTTTTAGAAAAGAGGTTCATCAGACCCAGCTTTTCCCCATAGGGTGTACCATTTTTATTCGTCCGTAAGAAAGATGGTTCACTCAGGATGTTCATAGACTACCGTTAGTTGAACAAAGTCATAGTCAAGAACAAATACTCATTTCTAAGAATCGATGACTTATTTGGCCAACTTCAGGGTGCCAGTTACTTTTCTAAGATAGACCTTAGATCAGGCTATCATCAGCTCAGAGTCATAGAATGTGACATTCCGAAGATAGCTTTCCAAACTCGGTATGGTCACTTCAAAATTCTAGTCATGTCCTTTGGTATTACAAATGCCCCATCCGCTTTCATGGACTTAATGAATTGTGTGTTCAAGCAGTACTTGGACATATTCGTTATAGTCTTTATCGATGACATTCTTGTCTATTCCCGTAGAGAGAATGATCATGCATATCACCTCAGGATCATACTTTAGACTCTCATAGCTCATCAGGTGTTCACCAAATTTAGTAAGTGAAAATTTTGGCTAAGGTCAGTAGCATTCCATGGTCATATTATTTCTGGTGATGACATTAGAGTTGATCCTCAAAAGACTGAGGCGGTGAGAAATTGGCCTAGACGCATTTCTCCATCAGATATTAGGAATTTCTTGGGTTTAGCTGGCTATTACTATTGGTTTTTTGAAGAGTTTTCATCTATCGGATCCCCCGTGTCCATATTGACTCACAAGAAAGTTAAGTTTCAGTGGTCAAATTTTTGCGAGAAGAGTTTTCAGGAGTTGAGGACTTGACTCATTACAACCCCAATTTTGACTCTACCAGATGGGTTTGTTGTGTACTATGACACATTCAGAGTAGGTTTGGGTTGTGTACTCATGCAGAGAGGTAAGGCCATATCCAATACCCCTAGACAGCTTAAGCCCCATGATAAGAATTACCCTACCTCTAATTTTGAGTTAGCAGTTGTTGTGTTTGCCTTAAAGATTTGGAGGCACTATTTGTATGGGGTGTATGTTAATGTGTTAACAAATCACAAAAGCTTGTAGTATGTGTTCTCTTAGAAAGATTTGAATTTGTGTTAGAGAAGATGGTTAGAGTTATTGAAAGATTATGATATGAGTGTCCTGTATCATCCAAGAAAGGCCAATATAGTGGTAGATGCTCTCAGTAGATTGTCTATAGGTAGTGTTGCTCATTTTGAGAATAGTAAGAAAAATTTAGTTCAGGAAGTTCATTAGCTTTCCCGACTAGGTGTTCGTTTAGTCGATTCAACAGAGGGTAGTATATGGGTGCAAAATAGTTTAGAATCATCTCTAGTTTCCAAAGTTAAGGAAAAATAGGATAGAGATCCCATCATTATTAAGTTGAAATATTCAGTTAGAAATTAGAAAGTAGAGATTTTCTCCCAAGAGGGAGATGGTGTATTGCGTTGCCAGGGCGTCTATGCGTTCCAGGTGTATATAACTTGAGGCAACGAATTCTTGTAGAAGCACATGGTAGGCATTACTCAGTTCATCCAGGGGCCACTAAGATGTACCATAATTTGCAGGAGATCTATTGGTAGAGTGGGATAAAGAGAGATATAGTAGAGTTTGTAGCTAAGTGCTCTACGTCTGAGCAGGTTAAGATTGAGCACCAAAAAACTAGTGGGTCCGTGTAATAGTTCAGTATTCCCACATGGAAATAGGAAGAAGTGAACATAAACTTTGTGACGTGTTTGCCTTCTACTCGTCATCATCTTGATTCTATTTGGGTCAATGTAGATAGGATAACCAAATCAGTTTATTTCTTACCTATCTATACTTTCTATTTAGTCGAGGACTATGCCAAACTCTATATCAGAGAGTTGGCCAAGTTACACAGAGTCCCAGTATCTATCATCTCAGATAGAGGTACCTAATTTACCTCTCTTTTTTGGAAATCATTCTAAAAGGGTCTTGGTACCCAAGTTCACCTCAGTACAACTTTTCACCCTCAGAAAGATAATCAAGTAGAAAAGACCATTCAAACTCTAGAAGATATGTTAAGAGCATGCGTTGTTGATTTTAAAGGTAATTGGGATGACCACTTGCCTTTGCTTGAATTCACGTATAATGACAATTATCATTTAAGTATTTAGATTGCTCCATTTGAGGCTCTTTATAGTAGGAGATGTAGATCTTTAAATGATTGGTTTGAGGTAGGTGAGGTCGTAGTGGTAGGGCCTAATTTAATAGTTGATGCCTTAGAGAAGGTTCAGTTGATCAGAGAAAGGCTTAGGGCAGCCCAAAGCTAATAGAAATCATATGCAGATGAGAGAAGAAATGATCTTTAGTTTGAGATTGGTGATTTTGTGTTCTTGGAAATCCCTCCCTTGAAGAGAGTAACAAGGTTCGGTAAGAAGGGGAAACTCTGTCCCCGACATGTCGGTCCTTATAGAATTCACATTTACTTAAAAAAGGTAGCTTATGAGCTTGAGTTACTGTCATATCTAGCTTCAGTGCACCCAATATTCTATACCTCAGTGCTAAAGAAATGCATTGGAGACCTTGCAGTTGTAGTTCTGTTAGAGGGCATAGACATTCAGAACGATCTCTCTTTCAAGGAAAATCCAGTCCAAATACTTGATCATCAGATTCGCAGACTGAAGAACACAGAAGTTCCCTTGGTCAAAGTTCTTTGGAGGAATCAGTCCTTAGAGGGAGCTACTTGGGAAGAAAAAGAAGATATACGGACCAAGTATCCTCACCTCTTCTCCGCAAACTTTGATTCAGCTTAAGGTAACAGTCTTCCTTAGGTTTATTCAGTTCCATGTTTAGTTACAGTTACAAATTTGGTATTCATTATCGTTGCATATCTTCTTCATGACAGTCATGCATTCATGAATTAGTTCAGCCATGTACTCATGCATCAGATATATATGTCTAGTATGGAAACTCAGATTATCAGTAGTTTCAGTCATGTATTCCATGCTTTACTTATGTTTGTTCAGTATGTAAACTCAGTTTATTAATATTTCTCAGCTTAATCAGTCTTATTCGAGGACGAATGTTCCCAAGGGGGAGATATTGTAATACCCCATATTTCCCTAGCTTAGTTTAAATATCAGTACTCGAGTATCTCTGTATAAATGTTTCAAAATACTTAGAATTTTCCATTTTAGGACCTTGCATTGCATAGGAAATTCAGTCAGCTTTCCAATAATATAAATTTTTCCTAAATCCGATACCCAAGTGAAAAGTTATAGCAGTTTTTTGCAAAACAATATGCCACCTGGTGCAGCATCGCATCGCAGAGCCAGTTCAAATGGCATTCATTAGTTTTCAGTGAAGCTCCATGATAATGGCGCATCGCACCAATGTTCTAGTTCACAATTGCCATTTTCCAGTAAGGGACCCCAACCCCACCGCATCGTGCTAAGTGCCATTTTCCCAATTTTCAAAATATAGTGAGACTCTGTGATGGTGCCGCATTATGCCAAGGGTCAATTTCACGATTGTCCATTTTTGTACGATGTTAACTATGTTTGAGTGGCTCACCATGATGCCACCGTGTCGCGGTAAAGGACAAACTCGGGATTTTTAGTGACGGAAATTAACTTCCTTCCAGGGGTAATTTGGTATTTTTTTCACGGCCCTAATCAGTCCTAAACATGAAATTAATCCCTAAAAGAGCACTAATTTCTCATTATTTCATTATTCACTCACTTTCTCTCAAGATTAAGTCATTCTCTCAAATTAACAAAACCATAGCTTCAAGAAATCAAGAACAATCCTCAAGCAATCCTCCAAGAACCTTCAAGAACTCATCCTTTCGGGTATGTTAGGTGTTCGTTCATGGGTTCCTTTCATCCATGGAGTCCAAGAACCCTATTTAAACGTACAAGTTTATAGATTTATGATTTCTATGCTTGAAATTTATTGTATTCATATTCATGATATTGTTTGGGTTTAATTCCATGATTAATTACCAGTTTCATGAAAACTAGATAAATCGTGGGTTGATTTATGTGATCTTCGTCTTGAACTCTTGAATTACAAGTTGAATGTAGTAGCCATGATATTATTATATGTTTATTTCTATATGAAATAATCGTGCTCCCCAAGTGTTTGATAAAATGCTCATTGAATTGGATAGTGCCATCATGAAATGTTATTATATGTTCACATTCATGTACAAGTTCATGTATATCAAGTGTTTGAAAAACTGTCTAATAAATGTATTGTGAACAAAAAACTAGTGTTATGCTTTTAAGATCATGCTATGCTTTACTTTCATGCTATTGAGTCCTGGGGGTATTCAATACCCAAAAATCTAGATTTTTACCCAGAATTTCATTAGCTTTAGAATATTTTAAGTAACGTCACAAATAGTAGTACTCAGTCAGTTATAGAACTCAGTGAACTCAGTCCAGTTCAACAAATAACACGATCAGTAATAGTTTAATCCATCGTAATATATTCTAGTGATCAGTTCAGTGTCTATTCTATTGAGAGTAGGATTCATCACCAAGCAAACCCAAGGATGGGGGATCACCTGCCAGTACAAGGTGTGATCCTTAGAAGCAGTCTTTGCATTCTGGAACTACATAGCCAGCATAGGTTGAGACATCAACCTGCCAGTTGAGTGTTGATGAGGTATCTTACCTGCCAGTTTAGGGTAACACCATTCTTATTCAGGGTACCTGCCAGATGAGGGTGACTTTTTAGCTTATCTTTAGCTATGGCATGGTACTGACACTCTTCCACCTTGAGTTACAGGTTGGACCCTAGTTATCTTATTTGTAGCATGTTGGTTAGATGAATACCTTCCACAGTTTTAGTTTCAATCTCAGTATAGAACTCAATTCAGTTCCACAGAATCAGAACTGTCAGATACAATCACTCAGTATCAGTAATTCAATTATTAGTAATCTCAGATATCAATTACTCAATATCAAAAATCAGTATTCAACTTCAGTAAAGGCTTAGATACAATATACATGTATGTGCACAGTATTGCATACTCAGGATTTTAACGTAGTTCTAGTTATTGATGTACTTTTATTCAGTTACTTTATATCATACAGTCAGTTATTGTTGATGCATATGAACCCCTGCATTCAGCCTTACCTCATCTAGAAAACCAGTATATTCCACGTACTGATGCATACTTTCTCTTTGTGCTCTGATGTCTCATATCATAGGTTTGGATACTCAGGTTCTTGATCTCTCTTAGGTAAATTCAGATAGCAGGCACAGATTCAGTAGTGAGTCCTCATCTATCAAGGATATGCTTTTATTTTAGTATTTTAGTAGTCGGAGTTTGTTGGGGGCTTGTCCCATCAACTTTACATCTAGATAGTTCAGTTAGAGGCTTATCAGACTAGACTAGTTCAGACTGTATTAAGTTTTTTAGATGTTATTTCAGTACTATATTTATCGATATTCAAATTATGAACTTTATGGCATTTTAGCCTATTTTTTTGCATTTTTTAGTATTATTATTCAGTGCTCATACAAGTTACCAGTCATGGGTTAGCTTATGGTCCTTCGGGGTAGTAAGCACTATGTGGCTCTGAGGTACAGACTAGGGGCGTTACAGGACCGGTTTCAGTTTTTGAGGTAGGTTATGTCTTAACTCTTCATATTGGGATGGGTAGTTAATGATGATAAAAAATGCATATTAAGGGTGGGAACTAATCATGAAAAATGGATATTTATGTGTTGTGCCTGTATGGGTCTATATGTGATGTAATTATCGAAATTGTGGGGTTCTATGTGATATTGATAGCCTTGAATACATGTGAATATTTTTGTTATTTAAGATGCCTAATGTGGTATCATTTGTGTATTATGATTATATTCATACTTTATTATCATATGAGATATGTGGAAATTCATAAATGAAATAAAGATAATGAGTGGATATTGGCTCACGTGGTTGTGGAAATATATTATGTGGTTGGTTGTTGAAATATATCATGTGGCTGGTTGTAGAAATACTCACTGTGATTGGTGTTGAGCATTATATCTTCATGTCATACTCATTCATAAAACATTAGTATCACCGTGGAAACATTTAAGAAACACAGGAAACACATGATAATACCTTTCGAGGGATGTACCAAAAGAAGATATGATATATGTGGATTGTGTATGGGTTGACAAACTCCCATGGGTCCTGCATTGGGAGGCTTGTCTCCATCGGTGTATACAGAGATTATGTTATGATCCCGGAGGTTCTATAATGACCTCATGCATCATCATCACCATCGTCATCATCATATACATTTCACTTACTTTATTGTATTTATATTGTATTGTACTGCCATATTTACTTGCCCTGTATGTAATTGTCTTATGCTTTTTTACTTGTATTTGATGATCTTGTATATGTATGTTCCTCCTTGTTCTACTTATATGTGATATAATGCATACTTGTGTTCTATCTAGTTGTGATATTGCAATATATGTGATATACTAAAACTGTTAGAGCAAGTGGTATGGGCTACTGCTGTAGGATATTTTCTGACGGCAGGTGACATTCCCTTAGTGTATATTTTGTATGCTTTATTTACTACTTTACTTGGTGGGCCTATGATACCTACTGAGTACAAGTGGACCATACTCATACCTACTACGCCCTTTAGGTGTAAGTCCTAGCTTGAATGTGCCTCAGCTTGCTTAACTCGGGCGATTTTGGAGCTTCTAAGGTAGCGGTCGGATACTCATGCATCTGGAGTTCACCTCTATCTTTATATAGTAGTCATGTCCTTATTAGTATTCACAGATAGATATTATTCCTCTTTGATTATTTTTCTGGTGTATTTGACTCCTAGATTGTATTAGTAGTTCTTCCACTATTGATAAATGGTTTTTAGCATGATTGGTAATTTGGATAATTTCTTTCCACATTGTTATGATTATTTGTATGGTTGGGCTTTGTTCTAGAAGCCTTACCTTGAGCATTTATGTCCTTTCCTTTTTTCCTTCTTGTATCCATTTGGGTGATAGGCTTACTTGTCAAGTTACATCGCGGCAAGTTCCATCATGATCTTTTCTTCTAGTCGTGATATCCCCCTTATCCTACTTATTTATGATATAATACATACTTGTGTTCTATCTTGGTGTGATGCTACAATATATGTGATATATTAAAATTGTTAGTATAAGTGGTGTGGGCTACCGTTATGGGACATTTTCTACTTGCAGGTGACGTACCCTTATTATGCATTTTGTGTGTTTTATGTTATACTTTGTTCGATCATCCTATAATGTCTATTGAGTACAAGTGGACTGTACTCACTCCTACTTTACCCTTTTGGTGGGTGCACCCTATGTTGCTTAATTTGGGCAATTATTGGAGCTCTCAAGGTAGCTGATGATTTTCAGGCTTTCAAATGTCTTCTACTACCTTTGTCTATAGATTGTTTCTTTATTTTTATTTCAGAGATAGAGTTTCTCTTGTATTTAGATATCTCATGTATTTCTTTAGATTCAAGTTATACTAGATACATTCTTATACTGTTGATACCTGGTTTGGAGAGTTATGGCTTCATGTGTTGATTTTTTTTTTCTTCTTTTATAATATCTATGTGGTTTGGCTTCATTCTAGAAGACTTACCTTGGGGGACTTTTTATCCTTTCCCTATTATGTATTAGTTCTCTACAACAAGTGCTATCATGACCCTGGGATTTTTGAATCGTGAAAAATTGATATCAGATACAGGTTTTATTGATCCCAATGATGTATGAACGGGATATCTAATAGAGTTTCGCAGATCGGTACATAGATGTTCATATCTATAATCAAGAGGCTATAGGATATCTTTTGGAAACTTTCCTTATTTTACTTCTTACCATCCAAAGTTCTTGAATACCTTATGTTCTGATTTATGTTTCACTCTTCCTGTGAGGATGGTGTTGACTAGGTCATGCAAGAGTGGCGATGCAAAGCCTTCTCCCAGAGAGCAAACCTCGAGTTGTAGATAGACTAGAGAAAGGGGACAAGCCCGTTGTTCAACTCCATCTAGAAGAAGTGTTAGGGGACTCTCTTGTGAGCCTCGTATTGAGTAGGTTAGAGGTGTAAGTTCTACTCCAGTTCCTTACAGTTCATCTTCCCCAGTGTTGGAGGGATTGTTAGTGAGTTTACTGACCCATTTAGAGGGTTATCCTTTGGTTATGTCAGGTGCTCCTCCAGTTCTGGATCCTCCTATTACACTTACTTCTATTATGGGTACTCCTTAGACCCCAAATTCTATTCCTATTTCAGCATCGATATCTAACTATGGATTCTTAAGATTAGGAGTCCAACCGTTTTTTATGTTACCTCCCTAGATAGTATCTTAGCCTGCTAGGTTTACTATGCTCTTTCTTACGATTAGTGCAGTAATGTCTTCTGAGGATCAGAAAAGGCTTGAGAGGTTTACTCATTGGGTCCTCCTAGATTTGATGGTGTAGTGGGTAAGGATGTTTACAAGTTTTTGATTGATTACCGAGATAAGTTGCAAAATTTGGGTTTACTCTAGTCTCATGGAGTTGTTATACATCTTTCCAGTTGACAGATATGATGAGAGATTAGTGGTGGTCGCTTGTTAGTTGTAGACCTCGTGATTCCCCTGAGATGACTTGGGATAAGTTCACCAAAGTTTTCTTAGAGAGATTTCTGCCTTCTAGCTTGACAGATCATATGCGGGACGAGTCTAATCATTTGGAGCAGGGCACCTTGACAGTTTCAGAGTATGAGGCATATTTCCATGTCTTGTCCAGATATTTCTATGATAGCATTTCCATCGATTCTGAGAAGATTTAGAAATTCTTGAAGGGTTTGGATGTTTCTTATCATTAGCTACATCTCATATGGTTGTGTTTGGGGCTTCGCTTTAGAGTATTTCAGGGAGGCAGAAATAAGGTGCGTTATTTTGGTGAGTTTAGAGGTTATGTTTCTCACGGTAGAGATTTTAAAGGTCCTTGTGGATATCTGGATAGGCCGGTATAGGTGGCTTTATAGAGTTCATATGGTCCATCTTCTATTTCAACAATTCATGGTGGCCATTTTGGCCTAATTGTATGTTTTCCTATTGAGATTTGTCATAAAGGTTTCTATATGTATAATGAGATTAGTCATGTGGCTAGGGACTTCCCCCGCTGAGTGATTTGGGCTACTCCTATTTTAGTAATAAAGGCTAGAAGTGCAACCAGAGGTGCAAGGGGTAGAGGTAACGAAGATCATAGGGGTAGTTGTAGGGCCACTTAGGCAGTTGGTGGTCATGGGGACACCTAGGTAGTTGGTGGTTGTGAGCAGTGCTTTGTTATACCAGCCAGACCTGAAGTGGAGGCTTTAGATGTTGTGATCACCAATATCATCCTCATTTTTTCAAACCTACATCCATATTATTTGATCCCAGAGCGACTTTATCCTAGGTGTCTGTGTATTTTTCTTTGAGTTTTGATTCTATTAGTGAGCCTCTTGCAATGCCTATTTGTGTAACTATCCCGGTAGGTGATTCTTTAGTGGTAGATCAGGTACATCGATCTTGTATTGTGACTTTTCTCGGGCGTGTTAGTTATGGCTGATTTTGATGTTATTTGGGTATGGATTGGTTGGCTCCTTATCATCCTATCCTGGATTGTTATGTCAAGACTATGACTTTATCTTCACTGGGTGTGCCAAGGATAACTTGGAGGGGTGCACTTCATTTGGGTCCTAAGAGGATTATATCTTCTGTTCAGGATCGTAAATTGGTTAAGAGAGGATGTTTATCTTACTCTGCCCATATTCATGACACTAGTGTTGCTTCGTCTCCTTCATTGGATTCTATTTGTGTTGTCTATGAGTTTATGAATTTGTTCCCTCTTGCCTAGTATGCCCCTGGATAGAGATATTTATGTTTCTCTTGATGTTGAGCCAGGCACCAAGCCTATTTCTATTCCTCCTTATAGGATGGCCTCAGTAGCATTGAAAAAACTGAAGTATCAGTTGCAGGACTTATTAGATACAGGATCTATCCGACCTAGTATTTTGCCTTGAGTACGCCTGTCTTGCTTGTGAAGAATAAGAATGGTCGATGTTGATGTGTATTGTTATCGGTAGTTGAATAAGGTGACGATTAAGAATAAGTATGCTCTTTCTCACATTGATGATTTATTTGATCAGCTTCAGGGTGTTGCAGTATTTTTAGGGATTGATTTTATATTTGGTTATCACCATTTGAGGTTAGAGCTTTAGATATTCCAAAAATAGCTTTTCGAAGTCGATGTAGTCATTATGAGTTTTTGCTCATGTCCTTTGGGTTGACCAATGCCCCTACTACATTTATGGAGTTGATAAATCAGTGTTTCAATCATATCTTGACTCCTTTGTTATTGTATTTATAGATTATATCTTGGTGTATTTCGATACTAAGGTTGAGAATGAAGAGCAGTTATGGATTGTGCTTAAAAGATTGAGGGATGAGAAGTTGTATGTGAAGTTATCTATGTGTGAGTTTTGGTCGGTGTCTTTTTCTTTCTTGGGTCATGTGTTGACTAAGGAAGGTATTATGATTGATCCAGACTAGGTTACGATGGTTTGTGATACGGATAGGGATAGACCTACTTCGTGTATTGAGATTCAGAGTTTTGTTGGCTTGGTAGGTTATTATCGGTAGTTTGTTGAGAGCTTCTCTTCTATTGTATCTTCTTTGACTAAGTTGACTCACAAGAAGATTTCCTTTTAGTAGTAAAATGCTTGTGAGGTGAGTTTCCAAAAGCTCAAGGATTTTTTCATTTAAGCTCCTATATTGGCTTTGTTAAGGAGGGCGTGGGCTTTACCGTATTTTGTGTTGCTTCAGATTTTAGATTGGATGTTGTGTTGATGTAGGAGGGCAAGGTAATTACTTATGAATCTCGTTAGTTAAAACCTCATGAGATGAATTATCCTACCCATGATTTGGAGTTGTGTGTAGTTGTGTTTGCCTTGAAGTTATGGAGGCACTACGTGTATGGAGTCCACTGTGAGATCTTCCCAGATCATCCTAGCATTCAATACTTCTTCACCCAGCTAGTTCTTAATATGAGGAAGTGTCGCTGGCTAAAGTTGCTTAAGGATTATGATGACCATTCTCTATCATCCGGGTAAGGCTAATGCGGTTGCGGATGCCTTGAGCCATAAGTTGACTAGATGGGTAGCTTGGTTCATCTTTTGACCTAGGAGAGGCCTTTAGCCTTAGAGGTTTAATCTTTAGCTAACCAGATGGTTAGGCTTGACATTTCAATACCTGGGTATGTTTTTACATTTTTGGAGGCTAGATCTTCTTTGATGGAGCAGATTCAAGCTCATCGATTTGATGATACTGGATTAAGGTTGATTCGAGATAAGGTGTTGAGTTGGGAGTCTAAGGAAGTCTCACTTGATCTTCCTGCTCCCTCTTCTCAGACTAACCAACTAACTACTTAATCTTCCTAGTGTTGAAGCTCAACTTTCACTAATAAGCTTCCATACAATCAGCTAGCCTCATATTATTTCTATCTCTAACACACAGGCTAAGTTTTATCTGATGGATTAGCACTTCTATATATTTTTTTGTTTTTTAAGTATCTATTAGCTTCATTCTTGCCAAAGGGATTAAATGACAACAGAGAAATTGGTTTTCTTGATAACCTCTCTAGAATCCTTGCCTCGTGATTGTTGATCCACTCATTTCCTTTTCTCCTGCCACTGTAGAATTCTTCTATCTCATCTTTTTCATTACAGAATTGCATTCCACAAAGCTAAAGTATATAAGCAATCCAAGAATATGTAAGTTGCAGTTTCTGGGTCCCATTACATAATATATATATATATATTTCAGCCACTGATGTGCCCCACTTTCACAACAAATCTTTTGTTCGTAGCCTCCTTCACATTTGTAACCGCAAGATAAATGTTTGCTTTGGCTCTGCATAATAGTGACAAACTAAATTCTTTCACTCTACATTAGGAACCGCACCCCTAAACTTTGAAGACACTTTAGCTATAACAACATTTCTTTGTTCAACAAGTGCTCCACTATACCCCAAGGTTTGCTAGAATAGACACATATGTAGGATATTTTGCACTATCTTAAAATCCCGATGTGTTATAACTATGTTCTCAATTTTATAATTTTTGATGTGGTAAGTATTGATCCAGGTTATCCATAGTTTGTATTTCTTCATGCTCAAAGTCCATAATAGTTTGGATAGAGTTGTTGTGTTTCATATTTGTAAGTTTATAAAATTCATATTGTATGCACCATTGGGTAAACACACCTGATCCCAGGATACTAAAGCTCTTTTAGTAATTGTACAGATGTATCATCACCTCTGGAGAACATTAAGAGATTGACTGCAAAATAAAGATGAAGTATTCCCAATTTTTTGTATATTGAGTGATAGTTAAAGTTAGGTTCTTCTTGGAGAGTTTGTAAGCATCTATTCAAGTAATCCATCACAATTACAAAATATAAGGAGAAAGTGGTTCCCTTGTCGCAGACCTCTTTTAGATTTAAATAGTTTCTAACAAAGCACCACTGATAAGAAATGTATAGCTCATAGTTTTTATCAAGATCATAATCCATTTAACCATCTTACAAAGAAAAACAATCTCCTAGAGCATTTGTTCAATAAAATGCCATTCAAAAGAATCATACGCCTTTTGCAAGTCCACTTTGATTATACATCTAGGAAAAGGTGTTTTTTAGTGTACTCTTCAACCAGTTGATGGCTTAGAACTACATTGTTTCCTATGATCCTTCTTGAAGTTGATTTACTCTGGCCTACCACTCCATCCAACAACCTTTGTATTATGGTGGTAAGAATTTAGAAAATTATCTTGTAGATAGTGAAACAACATGCTATAGGTCTAAATTCTATCATAATTTTAGGATGAGAGACTTTAGGTATTAAAGTAACCACAATATTGAAATTTTCTTTAAGGAATCTATTATATTGAATGAACTCTTGAACTATCCTGAAAAGATCCTCTTTGATAACTGTTCATGCCTTCCTGTAAAAGTATGCACTGAACCTATTAATTCTCGGTGCTTTATTATCATCAATGGCAAAAAAGTTTCTTTTCACCTCCTCTCGAGTGACTGGTGCACACATGTCTTTTTGTTGTTGTGTACTTATTCTAGGCCCTTTCCTCATTATGTGCAAATCAATTCTTGGGAGTCTTGTAGCTGCAGAACCCATTAAGCCTCTATAGAACTTGATTACTTCTTTTCTTATATCAGTGTTCTTTTGCATACTTTTACCATTGTTATCCTTTAGCATAGTTATGGCATTAGATCTTTCCCTTGCTTTCAAACAGTTTAAAAGTACTTATGATTACCATCCCTTCTCTTTATCCAATGAGCCATTGAATTTTGCCACAAATATTCTCTCAGATACCGAGCCACTTTCTCATTTCCTCTTAATCCTATTTTTCAGCTTTTTATAAATCTTTACTAGCTTGTACTATAATAAGGGATCCAACCTAACATCTCGAGGAATTCTAGCCAAGAAGGAAAGCTAATACTAGAATAATTAGGGTCTCTAACCGAAGTGTTGGTAAATATGAGATAATCTAACAATAACATTATCAGAACCAGAGACTTCCTCCTAGTTGTAACACGGTGCTTAGAACCACAAGTGATCCCAAGCTAACCCATGATACTGGCATAATACTTGAGCAACTGCTTAAAATATATGTAAAAGCAAGACTAACTAATCAAAAGAATAATCATGAGATAAGCTATTTAAATATGTTACTGTTCAATGTTTACAACACTGTAATCTGAAGAAGGGAAATAGAAACTACACACAATGACTCTAAATAACTATCTATGAAGACTCTACAAATACAGACTATAGGTAGCTGGGAAATGACCTCAACTATTCGTAATAAATACATAGAAATAAGAAAATAAAATACAAGAACTGCAACTAATTTGATTCCTGAAAATAAGAGAACTCATCACTTGCTGGATGAATGCTATGATCCGCTTGACTATGATCCTGATGTAAAGCACATGAATCAATATCACATAAAAATGTAGGCAGAAGGGGTATGCAATTAGTACTTTGAAATATACTGAGTATATTAGATATGCACTAGTTATGAAAACTCTTAAACTATGCTTTGAAATTTAGGACGTAAGTTATTTACTAAAATATGCATTTAAAATATATTTGTACCTAAAATTTGTGAGGCTTAGTGAAATCTCAAAATCATGAGCTAAAACTTTTCTATAAATTGGAAAATGGTAGAAGCTTAACTATTATATTTAATCTCAAGTTAATTCTGAAAATGTTGTAAAACTGTACTGAATACTAACTGAAAATAAAGAGATAGACTTGAGTGCAAATTGAATGCATGGATTTGAACTGTCGTAAAATGACCCTATATAAAAGACATATATACTATTATACAGTGATAGTCTGAAAATTCATAGTATAAAAGAAAGTAAAACTAAATTGAGGGTCATGTATGAATACTGGGTCTTAAATTGTGGGATGTGAACAAATGCAACGGCCAAGTAAATAAACATGTAACTAATCAATATTGTACTAAATAACCTGAGTACAAGGTCATGCAATAACTGAGTTTAAATTGTGGGAGCTACTATTAATCGAAATATAATGATGTAAGATAAACATGAAGTTCAATGTATAAACCTCATTGAAAAGGGCCCAATATACCTTGTTAGGGTATAAAGGGTGATCTGACATAGTACAACTAAACTAATGTCCAAAAGTACTAAGGTGTTAATCCTGGTCTGACGGATGGCCCTTTAGAACCTAAAGTGGCACCATAGTTTAGGGACAAGGGACTTCTACTAAAATTCTCAACCTAACTTACGGGTGAGACTCCATCCCCGCGTCCGCTCGGTGCTAGGTACTACTCCCAACTAAATATAAGTTGATATACTGAATAGCTCAATATTACTAAAGTCCTAAGGTTGAAAGATAATTTCTTTGTCTAAAAGTATTCTAAATCATGAGAACTGAAATACTAAGTGTTTGACTAACAATGCATGGATTCCTAGGTCATCAGGTATTCATAATACACTATCTCTACAGAATGTAACTAACAATGATAAATACTCGATAGGAAAAAGAAAAATTTTCATAGCACAAGTCCAAAATCATGAATTTACCAGCATACTGAAGGTTCATAATTCTAAGTATATAAAGATACTAAATTTTATGAAAAAACATGGCAGATCAACTAATATAGACTGAAATCTATAAAATCATGATAAGTAATGTTTTATAGTCTTGAAAACTAATACATCATACATAAATTGATCATATGCTTTAAATCTGAAAGAATATCATGTAAATCATGCATGGACATGAAAATATTATGAATTCATTAATATAGTCATAAGAAATCATAAATAATCATGAAAACATGCTCATGAATGTGAAATATATCAAGGAGAACTAAATTTAAGCTTAGAATTCTATTTGGGTAAAAATCCTAGTTCATGGGAATCAGAAATCATAACTGAAATTAATATTTAAAACTAGATTTTAGGCATAAGGTTGAAAGAAATACCTCATTGAAAACCCACATACCTAGACTGATAAAATCTTGAACTAAAGCCTTGGGAATCTGCTTTGAGAAAAACCCAGTCTTAGGCTTGCTTGAGAGTTGAATCACTTGATTTTCTAAATTAAAAATGATTTTGGGGAAATAATGAGGGATTTAGGGTGATTAAATAGACTTATACCTCTTGTAACAGCCAAAACGATATAGTTTTGAGGTTAAAAGAGTGGGAAAAGACCAAACAACCCTCTTAAAATTGTCTAAAAAGTTGTTGGTATCAGTCCTTAACTCGAGACATCGTCTGGTACTCACATTTTGGTCCACACTGTCGAGAAGATGAGTCACCCTACAACTCATAGTGGCCTGAAGACGAGTCATCGTCACTGATAGCTTTGATAATGCTTTAGTAAATTGGTCATAACTTGTTACTCCAATATCAGATTAAGGATAAACTAGAGGCTTTGGAAAGATAATTAAATTATATATCTTTTTGGTGGGTCTTGAGCTAAGAAACTCATAGTAATCTAAAAGTTATGCTCATGTAAAGTTGACTATGACAATATTCTTCACAAGAATTCAATCGATAAGGGATATTTTGACTTGTTTATAAGATAGGAGTTATTTGTGGCCTTAGTATATGTCATAATCACTTATAAAACTATCATTACATGATTTTTGAAGCATGGTTCTAATATTGGTTTGAATTTTTGAGGTGGTATAAGCATACTTTACTATGAGAAAGAAAAGGTATTGAAAATGTACCGACAATCTCGAATACCATTTCATAATCATCCTACCACGAATTAAAAATAATAATCAACTATAAAGTAACTGGCTAGTCCATAAAATAATAACCTAACTGGCCCCCATAAGCTGAGAAGGTTCAAGCAAGCACACGACATACAACAACTATAACTTATACCTATATATTCTCCTAGAAGACTAATAGATATAAGTGCCAAACAATTGTATAGGTGATAGAAAATTCATATGAATGAATAGATGCAACAAAAACCAGAAATACCATGTCCACCAAGTGTAATAATGTCATGTGTGTATATACTTCCTCCAACTCAGTAGTTCGCAAAGTCAAGACTTACGACGACCATCCTTCTCTAACATTATGACTCACAAACAAAGGGCCCAAAGGACTCAGGATATTTGTATACACTACCTGGTCCTAAACCAGGACTTCTAATAACCATCATAATTAATCTAATTCATCCTGCGCCAAAAAGATATAAATAAAGTACATGCCGTGACTCGAATAGAAACTAAAATAGTGTAAACAGGAAAATCTATTGCCCAAGATCAAGTTCGGACTATATACACATAATAGTAATGAAGGGAAAATATTCTTTGATCAAAGTAAATAGTAGTGGATAAAGAGTGGCTTAGTAATGGACCAAAATCATCCTCGATCTAATTTTCAAAATAGCACATTTAGCTTCAAAATCTCATAAATCATTAAATAAGATGGTTCGGTTCCCATTATAGTAAAAAATAAAAGTGACTCCCTTTTTAGAAAATAGTAGTAAAAGAAAGGATATGATTAGAATCGTACCACTAAGTGATCATAAATTAGCCTAAAAATATGCATGCCATCACCAATATTAAAACAATGCACCCTAAGTGTTTAAGCATCCATAAACTAGAATCTTATCCTTTTAAGGGTAGAATACTCACCAGGAGTCCAACTGATATCGTAACCACACCCTCGGGCCCAACAATACAAAACTAACATCATAGAGCCTTATAACTCAAAAATCTACAATAATCAAGGGCATAAAATCACTATAAAGATCTAATTAAGGAAATACCGCCCAATTTACTAAGTCAAATGGTAAGTCTTATAGTTAAGGATCATAAATATTAATCTGCGATTAACATGTCTATAATCATTGGATAATATGGTTCTATGGCCATAACAGGTATTCTATGTTAAGGTTCGGGTCACATTTCTATCCAAAATTTCCTAGATGAGTTGAGTCATGATATAATATTCCTAATCCTATCCTATAATCCTTATGTAGCATAGAATCTATACTTAACACCAACTCATAGAGAAAATTAGATCGAAGTCTACCTTATTACAAAACAGCAAAACTTGAATCCTTCACAAATCATATGTACTTTCTCCACAATCTCGAAATGACATCATACTATCAAAATAATAAACATGTTACTATGAGTAAAATGGCTCTCATATTTAAATATAAAACTTGACACATAAAATCGGATCAAAAATGGGGCCTTGGGTTCTGCTAATGGAATTATAACATTAAATCCATCATCAGATCTCTTGAAGGATAAGAAATGTGTACTCAATAGTAGATCACAAATGGATAACAAATCAGAGCACAAATTAGCTCGCAAAGTTATGAATTTCAAAATTACTTTCTAAAATTTATCAAGTATAAGGATGAAATTTGAGGGAAAATACTAGAAAATATCCAAGAAGAGCTAATTTATCTTACCTTATCCTTAATGGATGGTTTCCCACTCTTTTCCAAACTTTAAGGTATAACAATGTTGGATTAAGACATAAAAAATAGTTGAAAATCACCAAGAAGGGTATTATATACTGCCAGAAAATTGTCCTTCGCAATCGCAAAGGATAAGGGTCGTGATTACAATGCCTATTAAGGACACCCTTAACGAATACAACCAAATGATTTACAAGCTCAAAGGCAAAGGAGTTATACCATTGAGGATGTGACACCAAATAATACAATCACGAAGAAGGAAAGTGGATAGATTGGGTCGATCGTGCATTGCAAATATGAGAGGGAATGCTCAAAATCACAATGTTCAAAAACATGACCCATCACAAATATAGCCTCAACCTCACGGTCAGGATAGGCAATGGTTGGCTCCACCAGATACAGATGCATTACATTTTTCCTCAGTTTAAATGGACTTAAACTGAATGCTCAAGATTTATTTAGAACCTAATTTATACAAATTAACTATGTTACCATACAAAATTTGACATTTCAGACTCAATGGAACCATAAAAAATTTCATTTCAAATCTTTTTGATTAAATGTGAGTTCAACACCTAGTTTTATTTTCAATAAATCTACTCAATAGCCCAAGATGAGTCCAGAAAGCTTAGGAAACAACCAAGGGTCCCCCTAGACTAAAAATAATATTATGAATCTAATGGAGCTATTGTAATTCTCTTCCAAGATCGTATACGAAAAGTTTTCATCCGAAACTAATTCCTTAACAACAAAAACTTCAAAACAGAAAAATGAGTCTAAAACCTAAATGAATTGTTTGATAACTAAACGAATATTCAAAAAAGACATAAATAAGCCATAGACACTGAGTTAAGGCTTAAAATGCAGGAAGTGCATGAGAATAAAAAAATAACCTAGAAGGTCTTTGCAATGGATCATTTAAAACTTAGAGAACATGTTGAGAGCTTGTGTGATTGATTTTATGGGTAGTTAGTATGTTTACCTGCCTTTGATCAAATTTGTGTATAATAATCTCTATCATTCAGTATTCAAATAGTCCTATTTGAGTGTTTTAAGGTAGGAGGTGTAGGTATTTTATTGGTTAGCTTAAGGTTATTTAAGCTAATTTAATAGGGTCTAATTTGATTCACGGGGCTATGGAGAAGGTTCAACTGATTAGAGAAAGGTTTAAAACAACTTAAATTTTCTAAATATCCTATGTAGATATGATAAAGAGAGAACTTGAGTTTGTAATTGGTTATTTGGTCTATCTGAAGGTGTCGCCCATGAAAAAGGTGAAGAGACTTGGAAAATAGGGAATCTCAGTCCTCACTATGTTGTTTCTTATAAGATATTAAAGAGTTTTTACAATGTGGTATACGAGTTAGACTTGCCTGCAGACTTAAGACTTGCCTGCAGACTTAGCATCAGAGTATCCAGTATTTTAGGTATCTTTATTAAAGAAATGCATCAATGATCCAGCTTTAGTTGTATTAGAGAGTTGGGTTTGAATGATTGTCTTACTTACTAAGAGGTCCTAGTAGAGATTCTTGATCTTCAAGTTTATAGGTTGAGGAGTAAGGAAGTTGAATTAGTAATGTTATTTGGAGGAATCATCTTGTTGAGGAAGCTAGTTTGGAAGTAGAAGCAGATATGATAATCAAGTATCCTCACCTTTCCCCTTAAATTCTACTCCAACTTCAAGTAATAGTTCATCCTTAGTACTTCTCTCAATATATATCATTTATTTGCTTGCATGTCTTAATATTGATTCATGAGTTCAATTAGTCATGTTTTTGTTACGGAGTCAGTTACCATGAAAAGATTTAGAAACTCGATGTGGGGATTACAACTCTTTCCCTAAATTATTGGGCTTAGTTAGCCTTTATTCGAGGATAAATAATCCCGTGGAGAAAAAATAGTAACACCCATGGAGTTCATGCATGTTTGTTAGGGGATTTCTATGTGCTTAGGATTATAAAATGAAGTCACGTGACTTTTATGGAGCTAGTAAATATTTGGAATGAGTTTGGGGTTGAAAAAGGATATCATGGGATAAAAGAAAGATCGAGCATCGCACCCAGGGACCTTAGGTTTGAGCCCAACGCCATGGAGAATTTTGAAATTTCCCAATGCCTGCACTATGGATGGAGGAGTGTACAGGACACTCCTGCTTATTAGGAGTCACGACCCACATCCTCCTCTTATGTATTGGGGTGCGTGGGGTACCCAACACCTTTGCATCTACAATTTTTCTTTTACAAAAGTGTAAATTCATCCTTTCACCCCATATAACTCTCTATACCCATCTTTAATCACCCAAAAAGTCCTATTTCACTCATAATCACACCAAAATATAAACGTTTCACTCTCCTAAAGTCCAAGAACACAAGAAGATGGGGTTTTTAATTACCAATCTCCAAGGCGCCAAGAATCATTTTTTTTCAAGAATCTCCAAATTTATGTATTTGTGATTTCATCAATGGTTTTCTTCCACCCTTTGAGTCCTTAAGTGAACTCAAATTCCTAAATTAATCTTACTTTTCAGAGATAGGATTTCGTGAAAATTATGGGCTTTTATATATTTTAAATTTTTAGCAAGAATAATCTTTGAACTCATGTTTTCTGTGAAGATTCATTATTATTATTGTGAACTCTCATTATGTTTATCAATCCATGGGTTTGGAGTTGTTTTCATGGAAGTTCATGTCTTATTCATGACTTATACATTGCCATGAGTAGTTGTATTAGCGAGATATGAACTCCAGATTACATATATTCTCATGCATTGATAATTCTGAAACTATTCTTTCAGTGTCAAATGTTTTAGGATTCTTTCAGATAAAGTGTCTATATTTCAGTCACAGAATTCACTACTTATGAGCTTAAGGGTTATTCAGTAAAAATTCATTTGGAAATAAGTCTTTAATAGAAGTCCCTAAGTTTCTAAACTATTTTGCCACCATAGGTTTTAATGTGTCTTCCATTAGATAGGTTGACACCTTAGTCCTTTGGACATCAGATTGGTGGATTCATGCCACTCTGATACACCCCAAAGGCCCCCAAGTTATTTCAAAAGGACCCAAGCCCATGAAATTCAACATAGGCAATCATTATTCATGAATAAGGATGTACTTGAGTGCATTATGGAATCCTTTCGAGAATTTCATGTGTTTGTGATAATATTTAATAGGTCATACCTTTAGAAAAAGAATGAGGACTAGTCTTTTTGATGAATTCAATATCCAAACAAGGCCCTTACTTTTATTAAGGGAGAAATGTAATGAAATAGGGTTTTCTATATTGTCTTAGTATAAGTACCTTCTTTAATGTGGGAAGACTTAGATTTTAATGACTGAAAATACACTATTATTATTGAGAGATTATGAGAGCTTGCTAAGCTTTTAGTTGTTTCTTATTTTGAAAAAAGAGTTGCTTGTGATATCAATTTCCTTGAGATTCTTCATAGAGTTAGGTGTTAGTTGGAATTTGAAGGTCACTTTAATTTATTGAAGTTGGTTGTCTTTAATTCTCAATTTATGTCTATCCATTTATCTTCTTTTGTTTCTTCGTTCATCCTCTTATTATTAGTCTTAATTGTGCTTCATTTTCTTTGTTAATCTTAGTTTCCATATTAGGGTTTGTATAATTTGGTATCAAGAGCCTAGGTTAATGTTTGTTTTCACAAGTCTTAATCTTGGGATTTTGATCTCTTCAAAAATTTAAAAAAAATCTCAAAAAATCCCAAAAAATAATTTAGTTTTTTTTGTTTGATTCTTTTTATGCTAGAACTCAATTCTCTAGTGTTTTTTGATGTTAAATCTATAATTTTACTTGATTTGTAGTGTAAAATTGAAGATACTATTGAAGCATTTTGAACTTTTGAAACTTTGTGGAGTTTGGAAATTGGATTTATTTTTTGGTTTGGTTTTGAAGGTTAAAGAGTATGGAAGTTCATTTGTGGAGTTGCAAGGTGTATGTGGGCGAAAATTTCCTCAAATTTGGAGCTAAAATGAAGAAGTTAAGAAGATTATGGTTTTTCATTATCATGAATATCTTCATCTTGTTCTCGAAGAAGGTAGAAAAGTACACTATGACCTAAAAATTTTAAGGTCAAAGTTGGTCAAAGCGCTAGTGGGCCACTTGTGGAAATTTAAAGAAAATGAAATTTGAAAAAAGAAATTAAAAAAAAATAATAAAAAATTCCATGTGGCAGCCATCTGGACTACTACATCATCAGCAAGTAGCAAGAGCATCACAACTCAATACACAACGCCTGATAACCGTGTGTTTACAACTTCAAAGGCTATTTCTCAATACATTTCTATACTTAGTCGTATTTTTAGGTCCCCCCCCAAAAAATTAAGTGTCCAAATTTCATTGTTATTTTTTCTAAACTTTCTTTCTTTGATTTCTCCATTATTTAGCAAGTAATTAACATATTTAATTACTTGTTAACTAGTTTTAAATATTCAAATCTTTTCTTTGATCCTTCACAATAGGTAACAATAAGTAGTTTTTTCTACTTTTGTTACTTCCTTTTTGAGTTTGATTTTTTTATGCTATTTTTTTTAGTTTTTTTTTTGGTTGAAAGTTCTTGATTCCCGTCCTTAGCTTTTGAGCTTTCATTCTTGATTCGATAAGAATTCATTCTTAACCTTCAATTAGAGATTATACCCTTGCAACTTATTGGATCTAAACAAACTAAAATCATTAGCCGAGTAAATTTGTGAGGCATACATAGGTGTGATTCTTGAGAATTTATGAGATTAACTAACTTAACGTGTTTACTTGTTTTGTTTGAGTGTTATAACTATGTACCTATGTCGAACAACGGGAAAGTTGAATCGATTACATCATGAGATCCCACAATACTTGAATTGTTGAGCATGTTCACCACTTTTAATCCCGAACTGAAGAGCAGTTGGACAAATTAGGTAATTAAGTAGAACTTCTTGAAGCAAGGAGTAGGGATTCTTCCTTCACTCCTCCAAGGACTCATAATTTTGGAAACATAAGTGGACTTCACCATGACTCCTCCTGTAAAATTTCACCCAAGACTCTTGATCACATGTTCCATGCCACATCCACCACTCCCCCAATTATTACCCAAACCATAAATTCTTCCCATCAATGCTCCCACCTACCATCATATGATCCTTCACCACCCATAACAAGTACATCAAACACCTCTAAATAGACTTTCACCGCCACTAAATGGTCCTTACCCATGCCGAAATACGCTACCAATACATAATATCCAACCACTAGGTGATGAGCTACAAGAGGAGTTCCAAAATATGTTACAAGGATTAGATGATGAATTCGACAAGCAAGTGAGGTGTCCACACTTATATTTTCAAGGTATTCATATAGGTAGAGGAGAAAGGAATGGTCCTATCCCTCAATTGGGTAAGCATCAATGATTTCAAGGAAGAGAACTTCATGATACAAAACTATGGTAAGGATTCATATGAGCACATTGGGCCCTATGGTTATCTTAGGGGTCGAGACATGAGTCTTAACTCCATCAAGGTAACTATCCCACTTTCCAAGGATGAAACTAACCCCGACGTATTTCTTGATTGGTGACAGAATGTAATTATATTTTTCTTACTAATGAGATATCCAGGTGCAGAAGGCATCATATACAATTGCTTAATTTGAGGGGTTTGTATCTGCTTGGTAGGAAACTCAAGTGAAGGCAAGGATATTACACGGTCTATCTTCCACTACCACATGGGATGAATTCAAAGATGTCTTGAGGTGTAAGTATGTCATTGATTGGTATCATCAAGAACAACTAAAGAAGGTCTACATTTTTCAACAAGGCACAAAGAGTATAGAACAATAATATAATGAGTTCCAACTTATGAAGATGAGAATAGACTTTGAATAATATCCTTTGCATTTTATTACACGATTTCAAGCAAGGTTGAGTAACAAGATTGCTTCCAAAATGAGACTCCAAACCTATTATGCTATTGATGAAACTCTTGAAACAGCTATTGAAATTGAGTTGTGACTCAAGAAAAAGAAACTCTATAGGTTAAGAGCCTACAAAGGATCTTGGAACTACAACAAAAAAGAGGGATATTTCTCTTCCACTTGGTTAAAAAACAAGGGCACTACATAAAAGACCAAGAAACCATTAGTCCAAACCTCTCAAGTTGAGAAAACCACTATAAATACATTCAACATGAAGGAGGTAGCTCTTCTAAACATATCAGATATTTTAAATATCAATGATTTGATCATAGGATGAGCGATTATCCTAATCAAAGGGCATTTATTATTATAATTAATGATTTTGTAATGTTGATGATGTATCTCTTCTTGTGGGAAATAATAATGAGGGTGTCGAGTGCTCTTGATGTGGTTGATGATAATGAATAGAAGGAGAGTTAAGAATATAGTGATGT
Source organism: Capsicum annuum (assembly GCF_002878395.1). NCBI lineage: Eukaryota > Viridiplantae > Streptophyta > Magnoliopsida > Solanales > Solanaceae > Capsicum > Capsicum annuum. The sequence goes on along the minus strand of NC_061114.1, from coordinate 17,091,449 downwards.
TGTTTCTTGTGGGTTGACTACAAAAGCCTTGTTCCTTAATAATATTTCTCAAGAAGGCGAGCCTACCCTCCAAAACTATGTAGTGAGAAAGATAATTAATCCTTTCATACCTACTAATTGATGTACCTGAGATCCATTTTATCTAGCTCCTATAATTAGTAAGGCCTTGGATGACCCAAACCAAAGGGAAAACATTTTCCACTCTAAGTGCCTCATCAAGGAAAATTTGTGCTCGATAATCGATGGAGAAAGTTGTGCTAATGTTACAAGTACTACTTTGGTGGATTTTCTTTACGTTCCCACCACCAAATATTCTACTCCTCACAAGCTTCAATGGTTGAGTGAATATGGAGAACTGAAGGTACATAGAAAGTTGTGATTAAGTTTAAAATTTGCAAGTACCAAGCTAAAATTTTGTATAATATGGTGCCAATGTAAGATTCTTACCTCTTGATTGGATGACCATGGAAATATGATAGAGATACTAATCATGATGGTCACACCAATCCATATTCCTCTGACCATAGAAGGCATAATCACATTCTACATCCTATAACACAAGTACAAGTTATTGACATATACCATAAGTTAAGAGCGTTGAAGGATAATGACAAGGGTGTGGATGCTAGTAGTGAGCTCAAGCGTGTCATGGATGATAGTAAAGGGTAAAATTAGTGCTAAATAGAAAGAGAAGGTGGCCTTTTTGGCAAGTTTTAAGGAGATTAAGGATGAGTTGGAGAAGTGGCATCTAGTGGTCCTTCTAATACATAGGTATTATTTCTTAATTACTAATGAGCTAACTTCTTCTCTTCCTAGTTCTATTTCTTGTATTTTGTAGGTCTAAGAAGATGTTTTTCCCCTGAAACTTCCAAAAAAATTGCCTTTAATAAGGGGAATTGAGCATCAAACTGATTTTATCTTGAGGTTCTAATGGTCAAATAAGTAGGCTTATAGATCCAACCTGGCAGACACTAAAGAACTACAAAGGCAAGTGGATGAAAACCTTAAGAAAGGGTTGGGTGGGAGAACATGAGCCCATGTGAGGTGTCGGTGATTTTGGTTCCCAAAAAAGATAGCACTTGGTGTATATGTGTGGATAGTCGATCCATTAAAAAATAATAGTAAAGTATCATCATTCCATTCCTCGACTTAATTACATGCTTTATGAGTTGAGTGGTTCTTGCAATATTCTCCAAAATAGATCTTAAAAGCAGTTACCGTCAAATTTGGATGAAACCTAGAGATAAGTGGAAAACGACATTCAAGACCAAATTTGGTCTCTATGAATGGTTGATGATGCCTTTTGGCCTCACCAATACTCCTAGTACTTTATGTCTTTGATGAATGATGTAATAAATCTTTTATTGATAAATTTGTGGTGGTGTACTTTGATGTTGTGTTGGTGTTGAATGCTTGTACTGATTAATGTGATCTTTCTTAGGGCATATCGTGATCATTCTTGATGCATAATTTTGAGTCCAATTGGTCCTAAAAGTTGAATAATCGATAGTTATTGCTTGAAGAAGTTTGTTAAGAAATATGACATCCATGATTTTTGTTGGTCAATATGCTTAATCGGGAGACATGAATGCTTACCTTGTCCTATGATAGACTGGGTGATGCCATTCTTAAGGGTATTGGGTCATTCTTGTTTCTATTGGGGGTTATGGATATTCAATGAGCTAGTATGGTGAAATATGAAGAATGTATGACAATATAGAGTCCAAATCAAACAAACAAAGCAAAATGAAAAGAAGAGTAATAACTCCCCATTTGACCATTAAAATAATAATTTTCGTAGTTAAAGTTGAAATTGAAGTTGGTGTTGTGTTTGGTCATGAATATAATTGGAGTTGTGTTTTGAAATTATGTGAGAGAAATAAAAGTGAAAATAAGTTTTACTTATTTCACTTTTCTAAAAATAATTTTCACAACGTGAAATAATTCTTATGATCAGATACTATTATTTTTACTTTTTCATTAAATGAAATAATTTTTTGTAAAAAAATTTAAAAAAATTCCTGATCAAACGCCTACTTAAAGACAAGTAATTGAAACGGAGAAAACACTTCGAAATGACAATGACAAAAAGCAAAGTAAATCATAACCAAGGATGTTTGAAATAGAAACAAGATAAGTTGAAATTGACAACAAACTACAGCAAAACCTAAACTTGAATAAAGAAGTTGAACCCTTATCTACTTATGAAATCAAAAAGGACTAAAACAAAACAAAGAAAGACTATTGAGAAATGTTCCATGCTGAGCCATGTCATTTTTCATTTGTTACAAAATACTAGTTTCAACTTCAATATTCCTCAATTGTTCGCATCAGGCACCTCTCTGTCTTTGTTGCTTGCCTCGGCCTCTACCTTGTCCTTGTTGCTTGCTTCAGGTTTCTTTGTAATTTTAACTGTCACATAAATAAAAATCAATTAATATTAAATAAATTTTAATTATTTATTTTTAATTTTTGGACTTATAATTTAAAGAAGTGAAAAGTATTAAAACAAAAGACTTACAAAAATCTAGATTCGCCTTAAACATGCACATGATAGGATCTATAGGTAGACCTCTCTCAGCAAAGCTTGGATCATACAATCAGTTGTCAACGGCGCTACATTTCAAATCAACAATTATTATTAATATTTTCTTAATTATATTATTATATTTTCGTGTCATAACGAATTAAATTCACAATTTTAATTTCTATTGTAATTTTATAAATTACCACATAATTTTTTTTTTTTTTGTGTGTGTATATATATATAATATATATTAAAAAGATCTACCAAATTGAGGAATGCTACCTGATTGACTGTGGAATTTCTCTCTTTCGCTTTTTATCTTTTTGGTCAACAACTTTTTTCTGCAATAACTCATTAATATTGAAAATAACATATTACTTTATTGTTGTAATCCATTATATATACCAAGGTATTGGAAATTATTTTATAAGAAAAAACTAAGACCAATTAAATTATTAAAAATAAATTAGGAATGAAATATACTGTTTAACTAGAAGTTGTATGATGCATTCATTGCTTTCTACCACGCGGATGGCTAGCCTGCATTGATTTACGTACGAAAATGGGCTATCTTTAATATTTCATTGAAAAAGAAAGTTTAATAATTCATTAATAGCGTTAATAATAATAATAATAATAATAATAATAATAATAATAATAATAATAATAATAATTTGCTACCACGTACCCTTGAGTTATTAAATGGTGAACTTTCCAATATTGGAGGAACAAAATGTCCAATAGAGTATGCACTATTTTCCTATACCAAAAATAAATTATAATCATGACAAGGTTGAGTTACAAGGTACAAAGTAAAACACATACCTTCAGAGGTGCACATGAGCCTAGGGCAATTTCGAGGTTACGATCTTCATTACACAAATTTCTAAAAAAAAAATATTTAATTTTATCAACAAGGTAATAATAAAATTAAAAAATTAAGTCAAGATGTATTCCATGTTACGCACACGAGTGTTTGCTGGCTAAATTTTCTTAAAAAAAAATAAATAGAGAAACAAAAATACTAACGCGCTAAGGAAAAAGATATGATATGAGTAGGCCATAAAAATAAAATTGGAAATTGTATTTACATAAAACAGACATTCACGTTTTGAACTTTAAACTATATTTAAAATCTTTTTTAAAAAATATATCTTGCACTTTTAGATGGGTAAATCTGTACAACTCATTATGATATGTATATTAAAAAAGCAAAGAAGAAAAAGTTATGATGTAAACAAATTTTTTTTGCACAACTTTTCGTTTATATATAAGCATAAGTAGAATCACTAAATGTATAAAATATTTATGTATTAGAAGTATAATTTCTACAAGAACTATTTTTCCCAAGCAAATATTTGATCGTGTAAATAAATTTATTTATATATATATATATATATATATATATATATAAAATAATAATAATTAATACCTGCTTGATATGGGAGCTTCTTCTGATATAACTTTAACAGCTTGGTTACTTACTGAATCATCACTACTTTGAGACCTAAATAATTGGCCAGAAATAACAATAAATTTTTAATTTTGGTGATATAGGCCTAAGTTAAATTCATCGGCTGAATATATTTAAATTTAAAATTCAATAATCCGAATAATTTGGTGATATAGGCCTCACCTAAATTTTTTGAGTGAATATATCTAAATTTGAAATTTTGCGAGCACAAACACAGTCACACATACACACATATTATATTTATAGTTTACTAAATATTAAATTAAATTATTATATAAAAAAAGTAAATCTGACGGTGCTATAAATATTATTCTAAAATCTCAAGAACTATCCTTTTCAACTGTCCCATCCTTCTGTGGTGTGAAACAAATTCTAAGAATTTGTGATAATGATGAGAGTAATTATTGGTAATAATCATGATTTGTAGGAAAGGTTGGTAGTTATTGTGCAATATCAGTGGTGAATAAAGGTGGCGGGTAACAATAATGGTAGCTGGTGTTGAGAAATAGCAATAGAATTATAATATTTCTACTAAAATTAAGAAAATCAAAGAGAAATAATCTTACGTACATTATGAAATAAAAGGATAAGAGAGAAAACTAAAGTGCGATGATTTTACAAACGCTCGATTAGAAGTGCTCAGGATATAACATTAAGCAGTCACATGAATCTTATTTATAATGGTCAGAATTTAATTTTATTTTTTTGTAGATTATTTTTGAGCTTTAATGACTTTAACGAATTAAAGATTAAGTAAATGGAGTCAAATTAAATTTATTTCTAATAGTGAAGTTATGTTTACATGATAAATGTTCATTGTTAAGATAAATCCAATCTTCTCTCTAAAAAGGAACCATATATGTGTGTGTTAAATATTTAAAGGAAAAAGCTTACTTTATAATATATTAAAAATGTAAAGGGCTTTATAAATATTGTTTGAAAATTTTGCCCTTCATTAAAAGTCTTTGCTTTAGACAAAATCGTTTTTTCACTATTTTTCCTAATATTTAAGAGTTAAAAATTAATTAAATATATTTATGGTAAGACCTTTCCTTATTAGAAATCATTAGAATTTCACTATTTTTTTTAATTTAAGAGTTGAAAATTAATTAAATATATTTATGATAAAACCTTTCTTTATTAAAAATCATCAAAATTAATGAACATTATTTTAAAAATTCTAAATTGACTAAATTTGATTTTAAGAAGATTTAAAAAATCTAGAAATAAATGCAAAACCGTTAGAATAAGAAAAATTTTAAAAGTACCAGATTTATAAAGTTTTAAGTACGTAATAAGTATGTAATCAATGATTTTGTAAGGATCAGACTTTAAAAATAAAAAAAGATTTTAAATATAAAAAAATAATAATAATCGTACCAAAAATATGGTTCAAATTGATGCGTCTTTCTTAACCTGTGGCAACAAGGGAAAGAGGTACTATCTCTACAAATGCAAAAGTGATGATTCATCAACCACTTGAAACTTCAAGTGGTAAATATATATATTTATGTATTTATGTTTACATTATTTTATTAAATCGTGAAAGATTTTTGAAAAGTGATTTAAACTTTGAGATAATACCCAATTACCCCATGAACTATACCCAAAAGGGCTATGCCACACCTCAACTTAAAGGGGGTCCTATTACCCCTGAACTAATTAAAAGTAAAATTTTCACCCCCTTAGTGCCTATGTGGCACTTACGTGGCACAATACACTGAAGTATCCACGTAGGCACACATGTGTGCCACGTATATGCCACATAGGCACTAAAGGGATGAAAATTCTACTTTTAATTAGTTCAGGGGTAATAGGATCCCCTTTAAGTTGAGGTGTGGCAATGCCCTTTTGGGTATAGTTTAGGGGGGTAATTGGGTAATTGGGTATTTTCTCTTAAACTTTTACACTTTATTAAAAATTATCGCAATAGACAAAATTATTTAATTTTAAATAGTCAAACATTAAACGTGTGAGACACGTGCAATTAAACTAATATATACATATACGTATACATGTACATTTATTTCTAATATTGAAATTACGTTTACTAATAAATGTTCACAATTAAGAAAAATTTAACATTCTCTCCTAAAATGGAATAACGTGTATGCTAAATATTTAAAGGAAAAAAATTATATACTTTTTTCTATCTTATCTTTCTAATATTAAATAAATTTATTTCTAATATTGAAATTAATGTTACATAATAAATGTTCATGGCTACTATCCATATTCTCTCTCAAAGTGGAACTATCTATCTATCTGTCTGTCTTCACTCTCTCTCTTTATATATATATATATATATATATATATATATATATATATATATATATATATATATATATATATATATATATATATATATATGTATGTATATATATATATATGTATATATTAGTTTAACTGCACGTATCTCACACATGTAACGTTTAATTATTTAAAATTAAATGATTTTATCTATTGCCAAGATTTTTAATAAAAGGTAGAAGTTCAAATCATTTTTTAAAAATCTTTTCCACTTTAATATAATAATGTACACATAAACATATACATACATATATATATACACATATATACATACATACATACATATATATATATATATATATATATATATATGTATG